>NC_133336.1:78635504-78678473 GCF_042186555.1 Aquarana catesbeiana
CCCGCATATGAAAACGGTGTTCAAACCATGTGAGGTATCACCGCGATCGTTAGAGCGAGAGCAATAATTCTAGCCCTAGACCTCCTCTGTAACTCAAATCATGCATCCTGTAGAATTTATACGTCCCCTATGGAGGTTTTAAGGGTAAAATTGGTTGCCATTCCACGAGCGGGCACAATTTTGAAGCATGACATGTTGGGTATCAATTTACTCGGCGTAACATTATCTTTCATAATATAAAAAAAAAAAATTGGGCCAACTTTACTGTTGTCTTATTTTTTTTAATTAAAAAAAGTGTATTTTTTCCAAAAAAAAGTATGCTTATAAGACTGCTGCGCAAATACGGTGTGACAAAGTATTGCAATGACCGCCATTTTATTCTCTAGGGTGTTAGAACCCCAAACATTATACATTTTTTTTCTAGCAAAAAAAAAAACTGTTTTTAACGTGTAAACAACAAATCTCAGAAAGAGGCTCGGTCCTTAAAGCGGGAGTCCGGCGACCAATCCTTTTTTTTTTTTTTTTTTAGGTCATTGAGACACTTTGCTAACCCCAAAATAATACTCACAGTTTGGGTGTAATATTTCCGCCTCTGTCTGTTTTCGTACTGAAGATTAACTTAAATGTGATGCTGGCTGTTTTTCATCTTGCTTGTGGGCATGTGAAGCCCAGAAGCATTGATTTCCTGGATGCGCTGAATGCTGTTCATTCACAGCTTGTTCACAAGCATGATCATTGTTTCCGCACTGAATCTTGGGCTGACACTAAGCTCCCAGGAGACAGTGCGGCGCCGGGGAAAGGCAATAAACACGCCTACTCCCATGGGAGGAGAGACAGGAAGTGCCACAATAAAGTACAATATAAAGGTAAATACAGCGGTAAAAAAAAAAAAAATTTGTGCGGCATTTGAACATCTATGCAATTAACTGAAGGGGGTAAGATTAAGTTAAAATTTGAGTGGAACCCCGCTTTAAGTGGTTAAATTATGTGTAATAAAATGGAATGACAGCGGGAAAAAGTATTCCACGCCTGAAGAAAGGGAGGTGCAAAAAGGCATGGAAAGCCAAGACAGCAGCTGAAATCTATCAGTAATTAGAAACCAATCCTGCCCTATGTCAGTGCAAATTAATATCTGCTGGTTTAGTTTCAACTGATGGCCTATATAAAGATGTCTCATCACCAAGGTGTCACACAAGAAATATCTTGTGATGGGTAAAAGCAAAGAACTCTCTCAAGACCTTCGCAGCCCTATTGTTGCAAAACATACTGATGTCATTGGTTACAGTTTGGTTTCCAAACTTCTGAATGTTTCAGTGAGCGCTGTTGCAGCCATAATCCGAAAGTGAAAAGAACATAATTTCACCATAAACCGGCCATGACTAGGTGCTCCTCACAAGATTTCTGACAGAGGAGTGAAAAGAATTATCAGAAGAGTTGTCCAAGAGCCAAGGACCACTTGTGGAGAGCTTCAGAAAGGCCTGGAATTAGCAGGTACAATTGTTTCACAGAAAACAATAAGTAATGCACTCAACTGCCATGGCCTGTATGCACATTCACCACGCAAGACTCCATTGCTGAAGAAAAAGCATGTTGAAGCTTGTTTAACTTTTACTGCACTACATTTAGACAAGCCTCTGAAATACTGGGAGAATATAGTCTGGTCCGATGAAACCAAAATTGAACTCTTTGGATGCCATAATACACACCATGTTTGGAGGTCAAATGACACTACACATCACCCCAAAAACACCCCCATACCAACAGTGAAGTTTGGAGGTGGGAACATCATGGTATGGGGCTGTTTTTCAGCATATGATACTGGCAAACTTCATATCATGGAAGGAAGTATAAATGGGAAAAAAATATACCAAGATATTGTTGATAAAAATTTTCTGCAATCTACCAGGATGATGGTGAAATGAGGGTGTACATTTCAGCAAGACAATGATCCCCAAATTCAATGCCAAGGAAACTCTCCATTTGTTTCAAAGAAGTAAAAAGAAGCTGCTTGAATGGCCCAGCCAATCTCCTGACTTGACTCCAATAGAAAATCTTTGGAAAGAACTAAAGATCAGAGTTCATAGAAGAGGCCCATGGAATCTTTTTAAGCTTTAAAAACTGTGTGGAAGTATTGGTTCAAATGGCACCTGAGCAATGCATATGACTAGTTTCTCCATGCAGGAGGTGTCTTGAAGCTGTCATTACCAACAAAGGATTTTGTACAAAGTATTAAATATATTTCAGTTAGCGTGTTCAATACTTTTTCCCTGTGTCATTCCATTTTATTTATTTTTCCTGCGAATTTCCGTATTAGACTCCCAGGAAAATAGTGCAGGGACTTTTTTTTTTTTTTTCCCCACACTGGAATCAGATTGCATGGGTGTTTTCACCCATGCAATCTAATTCCTGCCCGAATCCACAGTTAGCACTGCGATCTGTGAACCGATCTGGGGGTGTCATTAACATTGTAATGACACCCACAGCGGTTTGCAGAGGGCAGTGTGAACTGCCTGCGGGAGAGATGCAATGCGGGAACCGGCGCTGGAATTGCGTTTGTTCCTACATCGCATATGTGTGAAGCTGGGCTTAGCGTTCATATAATTAACATGTAAAAATACATAAGTGATCCATATAGTGAGCTTGGTGATGTTATTCACTATAAGGTCATCACAGAGGACAAAGAAGAAAAGCGGTTTAATCTCCAAATACGGAAAGGTTTCTTCACAGTAAGAGCTGTGAAAATGTGGAATAAACTCCCTCGAGCTGGTTCTGGCCAGCTCAGTGGATTGCTTTTAAAAAAGCTCTGGATTCTGTCCTAATTATACATAATAGAACTAGATACTAACATTTATAGGTAAAGTTGATCCAAGGAACATCCGATTTTGCTTCTTGGGGGGATCAGGAAGGAATTTGTTCCACTGCTGGAGCAATTTGGATCATGTTTTGCTGGAGTCTTTTTTTTTTTTTTTGGCCTTCCTCCTGGATCATTTGTGTGTGTAGGATTGTGTGTGTATATAAGATTGTATAACTATATGTATTCTTGTTTTATTGGTTGAACTAGATAGACTTGTCTTTTTTTTTTTTTTTTTCAACCATACTAACTGTAACTATGTAAAAATACCACTAGAATTTGAAAAAATGAGCCCTTTGCAGGTTTAAAGTGTTACTAAACCCACAACAGTAAAATCAGTCTGTATATGCCATGTTTGTTATACTCACTCACTGTGGAACTTAAAGTGGTTGTAAACCCATTTAAAAAAAAAAAAAAAAAAACTAACACCTGCAAGACAAAGGCATAATGAGCTAGTATGCATAGCATACTAGCTCATTATGTAATACTCACCTGAGATTGAAGCCCTCGCTGCAGTGCCCATACACAGCACCGGCCAGCGACATCGCTCCCGGGAGTTACTTCCGGGTATCGTGGGTCTGGCGCTTGGCCAGAGCTGCGATAACTTCACTGAGCCGCCGGTAACGGCACACTCACTGAAGCAAACGGCACGTACATGCTATTGCTTCAGTTTGCATGTGCCGATGACGTGGTATGCATAGATCCTCCCCTCCCTGCAATGCCTTGTTTGGGAAAGCCAGCTAGCACACAGGCAATAGCCAAACCTGCACATGCTCAGTTGTGTCTTTTATGCTGGAGAGAACAGTTACTTGTTCTCAGCGATAGCCAGGTCACATGATCTTGGCATCTCACATGTGGGCGCGTATACAGGCTGCAGCGAGAAAATCTCCACCTCCTGGACTCTCGGCACTGGAGAAACTCTGCAGTTTATCATGTGACCCGTGGTATACAGATCATCCAAAAAGGTATATGGTGGCAGTATTTTAATGTAAAAAGAGTTATAAGCCGTGGGGGGGGGGGGATTATTTTCATATTACTGGGTTTAGTAACACTTGGCTGTACACGGAGCACTCTAGCACAGCAATGTCTCAGATCTCCCCAACGCTTCCATCTTCACCTGGTCTTCTTTCCGGGTTCGTGGACTCCGGCTCTTTGAATAGCCCGGGCCGCAATGACGGCACTCCTGTACATGGGCGAGGGAGCCTCTGCAATGTTGCGGCGCTCTGAATTCTATGGCACACTGTATACCCTGAATGCAGAGCGTCACTGCGCATGGGAGGGTGTTGTCATCAGCTATTGCCGATGTGAATATCTCCTAAATGGTACACGTTTTAGGAGATATTCATTGTACCCACAGGTAAGCTTACCTGTAGGTACAACTTAAAAAAAAAAAGTTTACTACTGCTTTAACTGTGAATTTTGGCCCTACACTTATTACTTTTAAACAAGGTTCACACTTCTGCTAGATTGAAATCATCATGTGAGCTCAGCTGAACTCGCACAATTTCATTCCTGCAATTTTTCAGACTTCAGGGGTGATTTCAGAGACATCTGTGCGGGTTCCTGAACGGATATCTATTGAAATCGCACCCCAAGTCTCCAATAGGACAGAAATGACTTTTGGGAATCAAAAAGTCGATTCGGACAGTGCCATTGCCAGCAATAGCCACTGAATTGCGCATGCTAAATCGTATCAATGTGAACCTAGGCTCACTCTGACATTCATGACATGGTGCAATTGATGTTACATACACATGCTTACCGTATGCTGCACTTTTTTATTATGGGGTGTGTACAGGTGTGATGTGGTGCTTTTTAAAATTTTGTTTAATTTTGCATTTTGGAAAAAATTTTCCCCGACTTTTTATTTTGTTTTATAACTTTTTTGCTGTCACAAATGGACAAACCGATCCCCTAGGTGATGGCACAGGCAGGCGAAAGGTACTCTTTATGGACACGTTAGACCCTCATTGTCTCCCCTAGCCTCCAATGCAGCTATTCTAGTTGCCAAATGTGTTCTTTATATCTAGAGATGACATTCTTAGTTCTCAATGTAATTACACAGTGAAGTCCCTTGTGAGTTACCTTGTTGGAGTGAACAAAGTAATTTGGGACTGTTTTATCCGTGGTTTACAGGAGGCAGCGAGGACATTTCCTCATCTACATGTGACAGGAGATAGTTGCTTAAAGCTTGGATGATCTTTTGTTTTATCTAATCATTAAAACCACATAGGATAAGCTTAATGTATACCTGCAAAGTTTACAAATATAGAAAGTTAAAGCTGTACTCCGGGCACAAATTCTGTTTCTGGCAGCTACCCTCCCCCAATGTTATCCCGTTTCAGCAATTGGTGTGGAAACGGACCTTTATGCCGGCCATAGATGGATCGATTCTCCTATCAATGCAGTCAGTATTGATGGGAAATCCCTCCTGTGGAGCCAGTGTGTTCTTTGGACGGGTGGTAGTCATCCCTGCCGGGAGAACAGTGACTACTGACATCGGCTATAATAGCTGCTAGCAATAATCACATGTAAAAGCCAACAGGCTGGTTGTACCCAAGTTGATCGATCAACTTGGGTACTTTCAGCCTGCCCATACGTGGCTCGAATCTCGGCTGGTTCAGCAGGGACTGGCTGAGATTTGAATCGTCTATGGCCAGCTTTATTGGATATCTACACTCACCGCCCACTTTCTTGGGTACACTTGTTCAATTGCTTGGTAACACAAATTGCTTATCAGCCAATCGCATGGAAGCAATTCTATGCATTTAGGAATCTAGACATGGTGAAGATGACTTGCTAAAGTTCAAACCGGCACCAGAATGGGGGGGGGGGGGGGAGTGGAATATGAACGTGACATGGTTGTTGGTGCCAGACGGGCTGGTCTGAGTATTTCAAATACTGCTGATCTGCTGGGATTTTCATGTACAACCATCTCCAGGACTTACAGAGAATGGTCTGAAAAAGAGAAACTATCCAATGAGCGGTAGTTGTGTGGACGAAAATGCCTTGTTAAAGTCAGAGGTCAGCGAAGAATGGGCAGACTAGTTTGAGATCATAGAAAGGCAATAGTAACTGAAATAACCAATCGTTACAACCAAGGTATGCAGAATACCATCTTTGAATGCATAACACATCAAACCTTGAAGCAGATGGGCTACAGCAGCAAAAGACCACACCGGGTGCCACTGTTGTCACCTAAGAACAGGAAACTGAGGCTACAATTTACAAAGGCTCACCAAAATTGGACAATAGAAGATTGGAAAAACGTTGCCTGGTCTGATAAGCTGTGGCATTTCAGATGGTAGGGTCAGAATTTACATAAACATGGAAGCATCGATCCATCCTGCTGTTTATCAATGGTTCAGGCTGGTGGGGTAATAGTGTGGGGGATATTTTTCTTGGCACACTTTTGGCCACTTTTAGTAACAATTGAGCATCGTTTAAACACCACGGCCTACCTGAGTATTGTTGCTGACCATGTCCATCCCTTTGACTACAGTGTACCCATCTTCTGATGGCTCCTTCCAGCAGGGTAATGCACCATGTCACAAAGATCAAATCATCTCACCACTGGTTTCTTGAACATGACAATGAGATCACTGTACTCCAATGGCCTCCACAGTCACCAGATCTCAATCCAAAAGTGCACCTTTGGGATGTGGTGGAATGGGAGATTTGCATCATGGATGTGCAGCTGTCAATTCTGCAGAAACTGCGTGATGCTTTAATGTCAATATGGACCAAAATCTCTGAGGAATGTTTCCAACACCTTGTTGAATCCATGCCATGAAGAATTAAGGCCGTTCTGAAGGCAAAAGGGGTCCAACCCGATACTAGCAATGTGTACCTAATAAAGTAGTCGGTGTATGTCACTCAGTTCAGTTATTGACCTTGCAGGACAAATGTTGAGAGAAAATCATTTAAAAGACAAATCATGTACTGATAGTGAAAAAATTAGTGAGAGGAATAGAAAAAGTAAAGCACAATCACAGCACAGCACTACTGAGCAGGTAAAGATGGGCTTTTGGTGCACACAGCATCCTCTGATAACATTTCATGAATTTCCAGGTTACGTCACCATTAACCACTTGCTATCCTCGCTATAGCCAAAAGACGGCTACAGTGCGGACTTAATTTGCCGGGAGGGCGTCCCTGGACATCGTCCTGTGCTTGAGCGGCCTGCGCACCCCCTGCTTTGTGATCAGCGAGTCTATGAGACTTGCCTGATCGCAGATCCTAGTAAGGGGTCGATCCCGACCCCCTTACCACGTGATCAGCTGTCAGCCAATGACAGCTGATCATGTGATGTAAACAGAGCCAGTAATCAGCTATTTTTCCTCCTCGTGCTGATGGTGCAAAGAGGAAAAAAAAAAAAAAAATTCAATTACTGGCGGCTGCGAGAGGGACATCGGTTCCGATCGTGAAGGTACCTACCAGTGCTCACCAGCGCCACCTATCAGTGCCCACAGTGCCGCCTATCGGTGCCGACCATGCAGCCTATAAATTAATCAGTGTGTCATTACCAGTGCCACCTACCAGTGCCCATCAGTGTCAACTTATCTGTGCCCATTGGAGCAGCCTCATCAGCGAATATCAATGAAGGAGAAAAAATACCTGTTTGCAAAATTTATAAAAAACTAAGATATTTTTTTTTTAATTTTTGTCTTTATTTTTCGCTAAACAAAAAAAAAAAAAAAAAAACCCAAATGGTGATTAAATACCACCAAAAGAAAGCTCCATTTGTGTGAAGAAATGATAAAAATTTCATTTCAGTACAGTGTAGTATGACCGCGCAATTGTCATTCAAAGTGTGACAGCGCTGAAAGCTGAAAATTGGTCTGGACAGAAGGGGGGTGTAAGTGCCCAGTAAGCAAGAGGTTAAAAAGCATCCTTTGCCCCAGTGATGTGTTGTGCCTATAGGTTCTGCTCTGGAGTGTCTTAACAGAAATGTTTTATCAGCAAGAGGTGTTTATAGGCTGCAATTAGAGCACTTGTAGCATCAAATTCAGCCATCTAATCTATTCAGAAGTCTGAATTCAAGGATCTGTAGTGTAGATTGTACAGGCTTGTTTTATTTATTTATTTATTTTTTCAAGTATTGTTGCTTCAGTGTAGCTTTCTGTTGTATAGCAACAAGGCACATTCCAATGGAGCAAAGTGCAGAATTGACAGATTGTAGTATGTGTCCAGTCTCTGTGAAATGGTTTAGGACAATACCAGTCTGTCCATAGGTCATTGTATGCAAATCTGTTTACATGGTAATCACTGTGTAGGTTGAATAGTTGAAAATAGTAAAGTAAGTTATTTTACAGAAGAGAGCTGTGAAGATCAACAGGTATTTTTTGTACTTTTAAAGAAAATGTTCTTAGCCTGAAAAGGAAAAGTAATGTAGAAACCACATCCAAGGACTGGTAAGCTGCAGTATATTCCAATTTTTGGGTTTAGATACGCTTTCACTTTATACATGCGCTCTTCTTTTTTTTTTTTCATAAATACAATCCATAAGCTTTAAGGGTAACTCACTTTCGAGGGGGGAAAAAAAATCAAATAAAAAAAATAATATAGCCTGTACCAGTGATGGCAAACCTTGGCACCCCAGATGTTTTGTAACTACATTTCCCATGATGCTCTGCAGTGTATTTGAGCATCATGGGAAATGTAGGTTCTCCATCACTGGCCTATACAATTGCGACTCAAGTCATATTGTAATTAAATTTTGTTAAAAATGACCTGTCCTTTTCAGTCTGCAGCTCTGTAATTTTCTGTGAAATGCAATATGGCTACCTGGATGAGTTCTGTACACAGAATGTGTACAGAACACTCCCCAGATATGTCATGTCCTGCTAGTGTGATTGGCTCACTGATTTTACCAGAAGTCTATACTACAATACAAGTCAGATTTCAGACATCCCCTGCAACTAAACCTTTTTGGTGAGATACTCCCAATAGGAAATCACGTCTAAAGGGATGCAGGCCCTGCAATTTTCCTCATTACCTCATTAGAGCTTTGCAGGTGCAGCAGCTGGTTGATGATTAGGAAACCACTTCCATTAGGGTCGGTTCACACATGGGCAACACGACTTTAGCGCGACTTTGTACCGCGACTTCACGCGGCTTCAGCGCGACTTTAGCGCGACTTCAGCGCGACTTCGGCAAATTACGAGGCGACTTGAAGTCGCCTCCATGACAGGCGACTTCGCCTGTGGCCAATCACGGGGCAATCAGCTCTCTGGAGGGAGGGGGGGAGGGAGGGGTTTTTCCCTGCAAAGTCGCTTGACTTTACAGAGAGATCCGACTTGGAGGCGACTTCCATTGATTTCTATGGTACAGGTCGCCTACCAAGTCGGATCAAAGTAGTACAGGGAGTACGCTCTGAAGTCGGAGTGACTTCAGTAGCGTCTATTAAGACGCTAGCGTTCACTCCCATTCAAACTATTTCTGGGGCGACTTGGGGCGACTTGAGGGCGTACAAGTCGGATCCCAAGTCGCCCCAGTGTGAACCGAGCCTTAGACTCACTTTTGAACATGGGCACAGACAAACACACAGGAATTTCTTCAGAATAACAAAAGGTAGGATTCTGCAACAAAGTTTGTCAAAATCCTTGTAATGTACATAGATCACCCAGAGGGGAATGTAGTATTATTATTATTATTATTATTATTATTATATATTTTTTCTCTCAACAAAAGTGGAGTTGCGCTTTAAAGCGTCACTAACCTATCCTAATTCCCCTAAAGTAACATCATGTGGGAGCTCCTGAACCTCTTCTTTTCCGACTCATTTCTAGTTGGAATGAGTAGTGCACAGTAGTTGTGTTTATGTGCGCTACTCTATGCACACTACAAATCCCATAGTCCCTAGTTAATCTCTGAAGTGAGAAAGAGATGGTGGCTACATTACTACATACAGTGGGACCCTGGAGAACGGATGTAGTGACCCTCTAACAGGACATCATAGTGCATCAGCAAAAAAGAAATAAAAACATTTTGGACATTTGGAGGAGACTGAGAGCAATATAAGTTACTTTTTAAATGAATAATACATACTTGAATAGAAACCAGTTACACACACACACACACACACACACACACACACACACACACACACACACACACACACACACACATAAAAATATATATATATATATATATATATATACACACACACACATTACACATATATATATACACACACACACGGCTTTTTTCCTCAAATAATAGGTGCTGGAACTCAACCACGACCCCCAACCCCCCCCCCCCCCCCCCCCACACACACACACACACCCTCCAAATCACATCAAATAGTGGGTGTGGTCATATTTCACAAACAGTAGAAGGATATTAAAGTCTTAAAGGGGTATTACAGTATTACATATCAGGATTGCATTACATACAGAGTTCATAGCTTTCACTTGTAAATACAGAAACCAGACTTTATCTATATCCCATAAATGTTGGTGCAACCAAAACTTAAACCCAGGGCACAAAGATGCAAAGATAGAAAGGGGAAGACTACCACAATAATACCTGTATGGACAATGAAGTCCATATGGTGCACTGTGTCCATGGGAGGATAAAACAAGGGAAGTGTCTGGTTAAGCTGAAAGGAGTATATAAACTCCAAACTGGTCAGAGGTATACCACCAACATCACACCGCCATCCTATGGGGGAAGGCGCCAAAAACCGAGCAGCAAACCACCGCTCGACAGCCGACACCAACCCTTAACACTGTTTGGCTGTCAGGTCCTGCCCTGCTGGGAGCTGGCCATGGGCTTTGGGTCCTGCTGACCTGTAGGTCCTGCTGGGAGCTGGCCATGGGCTATGGGTCCTGCTGGCCTGTAGGTCCTGCTGGGAGCTGATCATGGACTGTAGGTCCTGCTAGGACTTGCCCTTGGCTGTGGGTCCTGCTGGCCTGTAGGTCCTGCTGGCCATAGCATGTAGGTCCTGCTGGGAGCTGGCTGTGGATCTGTGGGTCCTGCTGGCTGCTGGCCAGTGGGGTCGGTTCAATGGGCTCTTGACTGGACTTGCCCCCCAGGGCTAAGGCTGCCAGCCCTCCCCTGCTGGTTGTTTATTCCCTACCTGTGTGGAATCAACAGTTAGCAAAGCACTGTGCACTATCCCCATGCTCCAGCCCATCCTCCATTGCTACTGGCTGCCAGTCCTCTTCCTGGTTGGGTGACGCCAATGGGGAATTTACTTAAACTGGAGCAGACAGAATCTGGAGCAGTTATGCATAGTTACCACCCTCAGTTTGTTCAGTTAATGAATGAAAAGTAGAAACTGCTTAGTTGCCAATGCACAACTGCTCCAGTCTTGGTAGGTTCACCTCCTAGTGTCCCAAGTTATTGCGCTATCCATTTCATCATAAAAGTTTGTATGTACAGTGTAGTATAGACCAGGCAACACTTGCATAATCCAGTGCAGTGCGATAATGAAAGGTATGTTCTAAAATGCACATCTTGGTATTTTGTAGCTTGATGCTCCAAAATGTGCATAATCCAAAATCCCATGGTTTTTAGTTGTGTCTGTGCGAACAGGCTTGAAGCTTGTGGCTCAAAAAAAATGCTTCTTTTGAGCTACAAGCTTCAATTGTTTTTGACCCCAATAGTCTTTTTTTTTTTTTTTTTTCAATATTTTATTTCATCCAAAAAAGGCGGGTTCAGGGTCACACAGCAAACATATCTACCTATTAACATTACAGATGCAAAAAGATGATAGACCGTTATCTGGCTATTAGGTCAGGTCACCGATATCATACACAATGTACATTCAGTGAGTATTTTATACCCATAATATAACTACCGAGGCATAACCCTCAGCAATCACATCCTAAGTCGCCTTTACCATTTTCCATTTTCAAAGTTGTGAAAGAGATAGCATTAGAAAGAAGGTAGGTAGAACTGAGTATAGAAATGAGAAAAGGGAATAAAAAAAAGAGGGGGGGGGAGGGAGAGGAGGGGGGAGAGGAGGTCCAGGTAAAACAATGAGCAAGTGGACAACTAATGTCCTGTTATGATGTTTATGTTCGTCTATCAGAGTTAAAGTGGTGTTTTTTTTAAATGGGAACTCCTCTTTAAGTAGTGTCAAGCCTTTTCAGAGAAGATTACATATTCCACAACCTCCATAAGTTAGAGTATACTTCATGTTTATTTTGTGCGGACAGCATGAGATCTTCCATTTTCCTGATCTCTTCCACTTTATGAAGCCAACTTCCAACAGTGGGGGGTTATGTGCTCTTCCTTTTAAGAGGGATGCAAATTTTAGCTGCATTTAGCAGATGTCGTAAGATGGATTTTTTGTACTTTCTAGCCAAGATAGTTGTAACATGAAGTTGAAAGAGGGCTGGATTCTCAGGTATTTTATGGTCAGTGAATTTTTGCATAAAGTTCCGTACTTCCCCCAATATGGACCCCAATAGTCTTTAACCACTTGCCACCCAGGCCAATTATGACACCTCTTTCCTACATGTAAACATAATTTTTTTGCTAGAAAATTACTCAGAACCCAAACCTTATGTTTTTTTTCAGCAGAGACCCAAGGAAATAAAATGGTGGTCGTTGCAACTTTTAATCTTGCATGGTATTTGCACAGCAATTTTTCAAACTTGTTCTTTTTTTTTGGAAAAAAAAAACAAGTTTCATGCAGAAAAAAACAATTAAGTTAGCCTATTTTTTTGCATAATGTGAAAGATGATGTTTTGCAGAGTAAATAGATACCTAACATGTCACTCTTTCTTTAAAATTGCGCACACTCATGGAATGGCACGAAACTTCAAAACTTAAAAATCCCCATAGGCGACGCTTTTAAATTTTTTTACGTGTTACCTGTTGAGTTACAGAGGAGGTCTAGTGCTAGAATTATTGCTCTCTCTCGAATGTTTGCGGCAATACCTCACATGTGTGGTTTGAACGCTGTTTACATATGTGGGTGCGACCTACATATGTGTTCGCTTCTGCGAGTGAGCACGTGGGGATGGGGGTACTTTTTACATATTTATTATTTTACTTTTTTTTTTTTTTTTTTTTTTTTTTTTTTTTTTTAATCTTTTTTAAGTGTTTTTTTTTTTTTTTTTTTTTTTTATCACTTTTATTCCTATTACAAGGAGTGTAAACCTCCTTTGTAATAGGAATAGGGCATGACCGGTCCTCTTTACAGCGAGATCTGGGGTCTATAAGTCCCCACATCTCGCCTCTATGCTGGGAAGCCTGAAATCCAAAAAGAAAAAAAAAAAAAGAAAAAAGATCTAGTCTTCCTAGCTGAGGCAACAAAATGTTTTCAAATGCAGAGGCTGGACGTGACGTCATAACGTTGCACCCAGGCCTCCAAATGTCATAGAGACTGCCAGGGGCCATCTGGCCTATGGTATTCTCTATGATGAACTGCCGGTGGATTCCTCCTCTGTCTCGCCAATCGCACAGGTGAGCCTGTAGAAGCACCGGAGGGCGGCGGGGGGGGGGGTTTCCCCTTCCGCCGCCTGTAAAAATCAAGCGGCTGAACCACTATAAATGTCTTTACGGTGTAGAGAATCACCGGCTGTAAAATAAGATATCGGAATGATGCCTGTAACTGCAGGCATCATTCAGATATTACCACTCAGTCTGCAATGTCCTATGACAGCTTGCAGGTATGAAGTGGTTGAAGAAGGAATATGGCCAAAGCTCTTTTTGCCATACTTCTCTTGTGGGTCACAGGAGTGCATTTGACAGTTACTGAAAAAGCGTTCTATCTAAACCAATAAAGGCTAGTTTTTCTGATGTCTCCCACTGCACTCCAGTGATCCAGATTTAGTTGACAGTGAGCTTTTGTCACAGAGCCAGAGATCCTGACATTAATGTTGGGATCTGCCCAGATGCCAGACTGACGGCTGGATCAGCCTCCGTGTGCTGCTGGGAGACTGAGCCAGCTGCTTCTGCCCCTCTACAGCCCGTCGCTTCAGTGAGCGCTGGCGGGGCAGAGCAGAGAGCCGTGATGGACAATCGCTGCTCTGTGCTCAGAGCGGACCTGAGGACTGCGTGATTAGCGGTCTCTGTTCGCTGAGTTCTTGGTGTGGATCTGGCAAGGGACAGCTGCAGCATCAAATTGGTATTGGACACACCTAGGTACTGTAAGTATGACCGTTTTTAATATTATGTTATTTATTTATTTTAAATCCTGCACTTATATTGTGTTACCTTGCTCAAAAAAACTCACCTTTTGCGCCCCCCCCCCTACTAACTAGCTTTACATTGGCAAAAAAATATTAACCGCTTGCCGACCACCCACCGTCATTTTGGCACGATCCCGCAAACCGTCGTAGCTATACGTAGGCTCGCGGGATCGGAATAGCAGGCGCCCGCACGCCCGATGGACAAGCGGGGGTGCCAATGCTCGTGGCCAATGGTCGTGATGACCACCGGCCACGAGCGATTGCGAGCACAAGAGACCGAACAGGGACGGGTGTGTGTAAACACATACTTTTCTGTTCTGAGAGGAGTGACAGATCGTGTGTTCCTGTTGGCTAGGAACCACGATTCGTCACTTCCTCTAGTCAGTCCCCTCCCCCTTAAGTTAGAAACACACACTAGGAAACACAGCCCCTTGATTGCCCCCGTAGTGTTAACCCCTTCACTGCCAGTGACATTTTTACAGTAATCTGCATTTTTATAGCACTGATCGCTGTAAAAATGCCAATGGTCCCAAAAATATGTAAAAAATGTTCAATGTGTCCGCCATAATGTCGCAGTCCCGATTAAAAATCGCAGATTGCCGCCATTACTAGTAAAAAAAAAATAAAAATGCTATAAATCTATCCCCTATTTTGTAGATTGCTAACTTTTGCGCAAACTAATCAATATACGCTTATTGCGATATTTCTGGTTAAAAACAATAAAAAAAATGTAGAATACATATCGGCCTAAACTGAGGAGAAATTTGCTGTGGTTTTTTTTTTTTTTTTTTTTTTTTTTTAAATGGGGATATTTATTATAGTAAAGGTTACAAGTGTTTTTTTTTTTTTTTTTCCACAATTGTCGCTCTCTTTTTGTTTATAGCGCAAAAAATAAAAACCGCAGAGGCGATCAAATTCCACCAAAAGAAAGCTCTATTTGTGGGGGGAAAAAAGGATGTCAATTTTGTTTGGGTGCAGCGTCGCACAACCGCACAATTGTCAGTTAAAGCAACACAGTGCCGAATCGCAAAAAATGGCCTGGTCATTCAGCAGCCAAATCTTCCGGGGCTGAAGTGGTTAAACAAGCCATAGATGCCCTCAATGTCTGTACAAAAAAACAGCAAAGCAACCAAAGGCGCTCACCTCAAATATAGATGCAGCCTTAATGATTGTGTCCCCCCCCCCCCCCCCCCTTGGTAAACTGATAAATCAGTGTTTTCCTTCTCACAATGGCTGCTTTAGCAACCAACACACCTAGGATAATGCTGTGCAGTGCCCTCCAGTATGTACTGCACTGTCATGACCACAGTACACAAATGGTAATACTGGAGCCAGTACAATCCGGTATGCATTATTATTTGTCAAGTGTCCTTTCTAACTTAATTCTCTGAGCCAGAGAAAATCTTGTTTTTATTACCACAAGCAATCATCTTTCTTTTTTTTTCTTTTACAAAAATAACTGGCTTTCTGTTACAGCCACAGGGCCGCAAATCCAAATCACAGGTTGTTGACTATAAAAGACCTGTTACTAACATTTACAAGTGTATTTATATACTTTTCCAGTTCTTGAGTTCAATTCCTGTAATAATCTGATCTTCGGGCAAAATATTCTGAAGCTGACTTCAAAAAAATGTGGTCAGGCCCTTCTCAGCTTGGGAGTGGCCTTAAAATGTATCTAAACCCAAAAGCAAAAATGTAAGCTATTGCAGCTTGGCAATGCTTAGATGTGGTGGCTACTTTGGTTTTATTTAGGCTTTTTTCCTTTTATTTTCCCCTGGTGATCCAGCCAGTAAGTCTGTTATTTTTCAACTTCCTTTAACCACTTACGGACCGCCCAGCATACATTTTCTGCAGCAGGGCGGCCGCTCTGTGCAAAATCACGTACCTAGTATGTGATCTGACACTTCCGGGTCTGGGGTGTATGCGTGCGCTGCCAGCGCCATGCTCCCGTAGTAATTCTACGTAGTGGGAGCTGATTGGCGAGTACGGCAGACTCTGCCAGCACCCGCAGATGCTTTGGTACACAGGCAGAAAAGCAGTCTGCCTATGCATACAAGGCAGATTGCCGTTCTGTGAATAGAGAAGGCATGGATCCTGTGTTCCTGTAAAGCAGGAACACTGATCCATGTCTTCCACTAATAAAAGCACCTCCCTCACTACACTGAAACACTGGCTAGGCACACAGTTAACCCTTTGATCGCCCCTGATGTTAACTCCTTCCCAGCTGGTGTCATTAGTACAGTGACAGTGCAGTTTGATCACTGTATTAGTGTCACTGGTCCCCAAAAAAGTGTCAGTGTCTGCTTTGTCCACTGCAATATCGCAGTCCTGCTATAATTCGCTGATTGCCACCATTACTTGTAAAAAAAAAAAAAAAAAAAAAATTTAAGAAAAAAATATTACATATTTTGTAGACGTCATAATTTCTTTTGTGCAGACCAATTAATATACACTTGGGGGTCACATTCGGCTCAACTGGCAGACCATTGTCGGTACAAAACAGGAGATTGCTGATTGTCTAGATTAGAAACAGTAGTCTAAGCCAATGGTTCTCAAACCTGTCCTCAAGTACCCCCAACAGGCCGTGGTTTGGGAATTTCTGTAAGGCCCCTTTCACACTGGGGCAGTGGGGGCGTCGGCGGTAAAACAGCGCTATTTTTAGCACTGTTTTACTGTCGTTTTTGCGGCTGTATTCGGCCGCTAGCGGTGCAGTTTTAACCCCCGCTGGCGACCGAAAAAGGGTTAAACCCGCTCGTACAGCGCGGCTATAGCCGCGGTATTACCGCGGTATAGCCGCGCTGTCCCATTGATTTCAATGGGAAGGAGCGGTGAACACGCCGCTCCTTCACCGCTCCAAAGATGCGGCTCGCAGGACTTTTTTTACTGTCCTGCCAGCACACTGAACAAACAGCGGAGGCTGTTTAGGGGCGGTTTGCAGGCGGTATTTTTAGCGCAATAACGCCTGCAAACCGCCCCAGTGTGAAAGGGGCCTAAGTCCCCTTTCACACTGAAGCGGTGCGCTGGCAGGAGAAGAAAAAATCTCCTGTCAGCCGCTTCTTTGGAGCGGTGAAGGAGCTGTGTATTCACTGCTCCTAAACCGCTCCTGCTCATTGAAATCAATGGGACAGCGCGGCTATACCGTTCGGGACAGATGTTGAGAGGCATTTCAAACTCCTTTTAACAGCGTGTAAACGCGGTAACTTCATTTAGCTGTGTTTCGTTTACAGGCATTTTTAATTTTTGGCCATTTAAAAAAGTTTTTAAACGCAAACGTGGCATATAAAACGCGTCAAAACGGACGTTTTTAAGCGTCTGTTACTATCTGTCAAGTTTAAATTGTTCAGGAGAGGTTGTAAAATGTCCCATGTACATTAAGCCTAAGGGTCTTGTGCTTGGAATCTTAATGGTCTGTACATCACTGCAGCCGGTGCATCACTAATGTAATGTGCCCTTGTCTTCACAGCCTCTGGGTAAATGGATGTCACCTCTGGGAGCCAGATGATCTCTGGTGACGAGAGTTCTGCCTAGCAGCTCCAGCACCAAGTGCAATGAGCGGGGGAGTGGAGCAGCCGGATATCCTCAGCGTAGGAGTCCTGGTTAAGGAAAGATGGAAAGTGGTAAGTTGTGCATTTTTTCTTAGTTATTGTGTTACCTTACATTTCTTTTTTTATTTTGCTTTTCCTTGTTTTCTCATATAAACCTGCTGTCATTGCAGATTTAAAAAAAATGACAAGGCTGATGCAAAAGCAGCTTGAAACAGCATCTTAAAGTAGAACTCCAGCAATCTATACTTTTTATACTTTCCCCTGCATGGATTCTCAAAGTGGTCTGTCCCTCAAAGTGGTCTGTCCCTGTAGAGGATCCAGCCATTTTCTTAACAAGACTATTGCCCTGTACACACGGTCGGATTTTCTGCCGGAAAATGTGTGATAGGACCTTGTTGTCGGAAATTCCGACCGTGTGTAGGCTCCATCACACATTTTCCATCGGAATTTCCGACACACAAAGTTTGAGAGCTTGCTATAAAATTTTCCAACAACAAAATCCGTTGTCGGAAATTCCGATCGTGTGTACACAAATCCGACGCACAAAGTGCCACGCATGCTCAGAATAAATTAGGAGACAAAAGCTATTGGCTACTGCCCCGTTTATAGTCCAGACGTACGTGTTTTACGTCACCGCGTTCAGAATGATCGGATTTTCCGACAACTTTGTGTGACCGTGTGTATGCAAGACAAGTTTGAGCCAACATCCGTTGGAAAAAATCCTAGGATTTTGTTGCCGGAATGTAAGATCAATGTCCGATCCCGTGTATGGGGCATTAGACTGTCCTGTGGAGAGGATTCTAGTGACCCTGTGCATAAACAACTAGAGACACTTTGCAAGGACTTATTCTCCATCATGGGCCCTACAACTGACAATGTTTGCCTGCCAGAACTTGTGTCTAGCCCGAGGGTTTGTCTAGGGATCCTGGTTCGTTTCTTCATGGATCCCTCAGCCCTCAATCAACTGGAGATCATGCCTGCGGCCCTGCTGTACTGTGTAGATGGCCTAGTGGATATTGTACACCTCACGTCCAGAATAGGTCTCCTGTTTTTTTTTTTTGTTTTTTTTACGCGGTGAACCCTTTGTCTCAAATGTTAGTCTGTGGAGCAGCCATGCAAAATTGCTTACTGTGCTTGCCTTTTGTGTCCCTAGATGCTTACATCAAGGACCTCACTGAAGAGAAGAGTACCCTTTTGCCCCCGCAAGGCTAGGCCTCCGCTTGGGGAGCTCTCTATTTTGGCAAATAAGGAAAGCTCCATTCGTTTCTCTTAAACCACAAAGCCAAGCCCAGCTCTGAGACTCAGTTCAAGACTCAAGACTTCAAACCTTGGTCTTAAATCCTTAAAACCTGTGTACAAGTCCCTTGCAATGAGAGGATGCGCCCATATTTCAGAGTGGTGGGAAATGTTGGCCTTTGTGACCTCCTGGTCCCAAAACATTTCCGACACATATTAAAGATCCCACTCTTGAAAACTGTTTGTCATCGGCAGCGGCACAGCCTCCGCTTAAACTTCATATAAAAAAAGAGCCCAGGATAGACCTTTTTTTTTTTTTTTTTTTTTTTTTTTTTTTTTTTTTTTTTGTAAATGCCTTGCTTGGGCAGACGGGACAAAGTCAGGCAAACTTCTGGCTGCTATTGCCCTTTGACAAATGAATCCTCCTTATGCAAGTGCTATAAAATCTACAACCGAATTGCTCATTACCACTCCTGAGGATGTATTGGCAGTTTTTAAGTCCTTCTATGAGGAGCTCTATGGCTCCTGGGTAACCTTTACCAGCAAAGATTTATTTAAATTCTTGGATGGAATTAACCTGGGATAACGTAAATGTATTTTATTGGGATTTTATATGAAAGACCAACACAAAGTGGCACATAATTGTGAAGTGGAAGAAAAATGATAAATCGTTTTCAAATTTTTTTTTTTTTTACAAATATCTGAAAAGTGTGGGCTGCATTTGTATCCATCTAGTGTAACCAATTGCCTCCAGAAATCACCTAATTAATATATAGAGTCCATCTGTGTGTAATTTAATCTCGGTATAAATACAGCTGTTCTGTGAAGCCCTCAGTGTATTGGTAGAGGACCTTAGTGAACAAACAGCATCATGAAGGTCAAGGAACACACCAGAAAGGTCAGGAATAAAGTTGTAGAGAAGTTTAATGACCTTCCCACTGGGCACTTGTTCCCCCTTCCTAACCAGACCAATTTTCAGCTTTCAGTGTTTTCACATTTTGAATGACAATTACGCAGTCATGCTACACTGTACCCATATTAAATTTGTGTCCTTTTTTCACACAAATAGAGCTTTCTTTTGGTGGTATTTAATCACCACTGGGTTAAAATATGAATTTTTACAACATCCGAGTGACTGGGGGGGGTCTGTTGACACCAAAGCCCTGGGTATACGTTTTGGCGGCTCAACTCCAACATCTAGCAGGATCCGAAAATGGTGGCCTGCATACATTTTCCTATAATAGGCCTGCTTCTATATTTTATTACAGAAATCCCTGCTAGTCTTGGATTCTGCTATCCCACCCTTTTATTCGATTTACTTATCCCACACTATGTTTGATATACAAGGTCTGGCAGTCTACTAAAACAGTACTGGACATCTCGGGGTAGATTTACACTGTTGTGGTCAAAGAAAACATTTTTTTAAGATTTTTGAACTGCAAGAATTTTCCAGGTGGGGACGGGCAGGGATCACCACACCTGATGCAATTATACTCTGATGGTAGCACTAAATTTACTTTTAGAGGTGTTTTTTTCTTAATCTTTAACTAGGACATGCTGTGAAGATCCAAGGCATGACCCCAACTGTTTGTTTTTCTCTTGTTCCTATCGTGTATGGTATAGTCCAAGCAAATACCACTAAGGGTCTTATTTCTTGGGTATATATGTGATTGTTTTCTGAATTTCTTTCTAAATTCCCTATTCCATGTAGGCTGAGATGAGATGTCAGTCTGGATTTGGGAGACATATGGGACCAAATATTGCAGAGTGTACAGCTGGTTTCACTATCTCCGACTCATAGGGTGACTCGGCTTTTTCATCCTGTATAGGATTTACTGTATTCCGGAGCTGCTGTGTAGGGTAGGCAGGAGAGAAAATTCTGTGTTTAGATATGCCCAATCTCCTGGCTCTTTTGTGCATCTGTTCTGGAGATGTCCAAAGCTACATCAGTACTGGCAGAAAGTGTGTGTGTTGAATTCTGTATATGACACTGCTAACTCCAGATCCTGTTCTATGCCTACTAGAGTATGTAAATTGTAACAACTTGGATCATGACCAGGTAGTGGCTATCGCAAGATCACTCTTTACAGCATGTGAGTTGATAGCTTCTCACTGGGTCTCATCCAATCTTCTTACCCTTGGCCTGGATCCTGGAGATGGATAAATATGTAATGCTTGAGAAATACACCTACGTTCAACGTAACAACCCTCAAAAAGTTGAATAAAATATGGAAAAAATGGATAGATGCACTGCGTTCTAATTTTAATCTTAAAAAGTTTGGTCATGTTGTTGGTAGATTAGGATGGCCTGTCACGGAAAATTTGTCATATATTATGAATATAACCTCTCGGCTGCTCTGAAATGTCTTTCTGAACTATTTTGGTTATTTCCGAATATCTTTGTATGTTCTGGAAAAATCTGATGGTAGAACTAACTGTATTGATGCTGTTATTTGCTTTTTCTTCTTGTTTCTTTCTTATTTAGCTTTCTTTGCATTTTGTAATAGGTAATTATGTGGTGCTCCTTCTCAAAGTGATATAATAATCAAACATAAATTGTGCATACATAACCTGTGTTAGGAGTTGGGTGACGCTCGAGTCGCAGAGTGCTGGATTGCAGCTGTACTTAATGTTTTAAAGGCAAATTTACCCTGCTTTTAAGCAAGTGCATCTCTTTTAATAAATTGGGGATTTCAAGATATACTACACTATGGCTACCTACATTGTGTTTGAGTGTCTGAGAGCAAAGAAATAGACAGTGGGGCTCTTAAAGAGGTATCAGCCTAACAGCATCACAGAGGAAGGTGCCAATATTTGGTAAAGAGTTCTCAACCTATCCATACCCATAGGGGGACCAAGTGCTTTTGTCTTAACTAGGTACGTTTTTTGTTCCATGTCCTAAGGTGAGCGCATTGGAGTGTAGATAACGGGCACACACTTGCATGACAGTTAAGATATTGTTAACGTTTGTGCATGAGAGGAAGGAGGAGTTATAGTGGATATCTCACTTTAGGACTCATTTTATGTGTGCCCCCATAGCAAGCTGCTTACTGTGGGGCCACTGAGCAGGAGGGAGGGGCCAGGAGCGCAGAAGAGGGACCCGAGAACTGGAGGATCCAGGCTGCTCTGTGCAAATCCACTGCAACAGAGCAGGGAAGTATAACATGTTTGTTATTTCTTTAGGAAAAATAAACGAGCCTTTACACACTTTAAGGCTTCAACCTTGTACAGTATAGGATTTCATGTCATCTGTGCCCAGTCTTGCCACGAAGAGTTAATACAACTCTGAGCAGGCCTCTTCTCTTTTTTTCAGTGAGCTAAAAATGGTCAGACAGAGAAATAGATGTCTGTTTCTCGCCCTTGCTGTGAGTGACAGGTGATTGCCTCTCTCACACTCATGCATGAGATATGTAATTCTGTGTACTTCAGATCCCCTCCTCCTTTCTTCTCCAGCTCTTCCAGGATTGGTTGCTCCACACCTCAGCATGATTGGGCATGCTGAGGTCATGTGGTGACTTTCCTGGGTTTTGACTGGATGTTATTGATGATGGGCATAATCCACAAGACCAGCAGAAGTTCAGTGTAAGAAATATTGATGCCTGGCCAAGGTGAGTGTAGAGGGGGGTGGGGAGTCTACTGACATCACAAGTCCACTTGGAACAAAGGGTTCAAGCTCTACATTCCCAATGTGTCTGACTCCAAATCCTATGGCCACATCACCCTGATATCGCCCGATCTCGTCTGATCTTGGAGGCTAAGCAGGGTTGGGCCTGGTTAGTACCTGGATGAGAGACCACCTGGAAATACCAGGTGTTGTAGGCTGGGTGCGCCGGAGCCTCAGTTTATGTTTGATATCCAAAAATCTACTAACGGGAAAATCCTTCAGTTACCTGGGAAGTGATAACATATGCCAACCTTTTTTGTTTAGGTTAGGGAACAGTCCTGGAAGAGGCAACTGTCCAAGAGAAGTGACCCAGATCAGAAATGACCTTGCCCATTAACATTTTAGAAAATCAGGCAGAGCTCTGGGTCCTGAGGGCCTGAATGTTCAGTTTACGGTATTGTCCTGCCAGGATTCAATCCGACAATGCCACAGCAATGGCCTATATTAATCACCAAGGGGGCACAAGAAGTTGTGTGGCCCAAAGAAAGGTGAATCATATCCTATCTTGGGCAGAAAACAATGTACTTAGCCTATCGGCAATCTTCATTCTAGGAATAGAAAATTGGCAGGCGGACTACTTGAATTGCCAGCAGTTGTTCCTTCACCCCGATATCTTCCTGTCAATATGTAAAAAATGGGGGATCCCATGCGTTCCATCCTACTTTACAAATGCTAAATTTAATGGTCTGGCTATTGAGACCCTCTGAAGAAGCATGGGCTGTCAGGTTCAGTAGTTTCTACCTTGGTTAATGCAAGGGACCCGGCCTCCATAATTATATATTATGGCGTCTTGGAAACCTATGTCTCCTGGTGTGAAACCAGGTGTTGCACCCCAGGAAATAGGTCAAAGGTAGAATCCTTGAAGTTTCTGCAGATGGGGTGAAAAATAATGCTGGCCTTGAGTGCTTTCTAAGGACAAGTCTCAGCCTTATCGGTATTATTTCAACGACCACTTGCTTTGCATTCTTTGGTTCGTAACTTTATTCGTGGGGTAACACGGCTTAATCTCCGGTTAGGTAACCCCTGAACCCTTGGGACTTGAATTTAGTTTTGTCGACATTACAAAACAGCCTTTTTTTGGGCCGATACGACATATTCCCTTGGTCATTTTTTTGACAAGGAAACTATTTTTTCTGGTAACCATATCTGCTGCAAGAAGGTTATCAGAGCTGCTCTTTCTTGTAACGAGCCATATTTATTGTTCACAAGGATAAGGTAGTATTGCGTCCTCATCCTAACATTTTACCAAAGGTCAGATTTTTATCTAAACCAGGATATTGTTCTACTTTCATTTTCCCAGAACCCTGTTCTATGGAAGAAAAATCACTACATTCTCTTGATGTGGTGAGAGCAGTCAAAGTCTACTTAAAGGCGACTGCTCATATTCGGAAAACGGATGTTTTGTTCGTGTTGCCTGAAGGTCCTAAAAGAGGACAGGCAGCATCGAAATCTACTATTTCTAAATGGATTCGACAAATAATCATTCAAGCTTATGGTTTAAATAGGTAGTTCTACCCTCTCAAATCAAAGCGCACTCCTCTAGGGCTGTTAGTGCTTCGTGAGCAGTGCAACACCAAGCCTCCATGGCTCAATTCTGCAAGGCCGCAACTTGGTCTTCAATCCATACATTTACCAGATTCTATCTGGTGGATGTAAAGACCTGAGGATGTCGCCTTTGAGCGCAGTGTACTGCAGACAGCAGTATAAATCCTCTGATCTCATGGTGCCCTACTTTTGTTGTGTCTCCCTCCCCTCAAATGGCATTGCTCTGGGATATCCCACATAGTAATTACTATGGCTCTGTGTCCCGTGATGTACGATTTAAAGAAAATAGGATTTTTATAACAGCTTACCTGTTAAATCCTTTTTCCTTTTGAAGTACATCACAGGACACAGAGGTCACGCCCCTGTTTCTAGTATACACGTGTATTGCTTTGCTACAAAACTGAGATACTCCCAGTAGTGGGAGGGGTTATATAGGGAGGCAACTTCCTGTTTAGAGTGTGCCATTGTCCAGCACCTAAAAGTGGACTATAACCCACATAGTAATTACTATGGCTCTGTGTCCCGTGATGTACTTCAAAAGAAAAGGATTTTACAGGTAAGCTGTTAGGAAAAAATAGGATTTTTATATCGGCCGAATGAAAAAACAGTTTTCGGACGATGATTTTCGGCGGCCGACATTTCGGCGCACCTCTACTCAATACTTTTTTTTTTTTAGTTGCAAAAATTCTACATGAAATCTACAGTGTCAGCCGTTGTCTCCCAATCAACATTCTGGAACTGTGAGCAATTTCGCTATGTCTTCAATGCTGGAATTGCTCGACTGCAAGGTCGTGCGATTCATTTTTTTGTGAGACCTTGGGTTCAGTTTAGCTTGATTGCCATTTCTACTATGCAACTCCTTCTTATGCTCCACAGGATTGAGATTAAGCGCATTGCAAGTTTGACTCCTGGCACACTATCCGTGAGCTGTTCTAGGTTAACCTGATCTTCTGTCTCAGACCCTGCTTCTTGGTTGCTGACTTTAATATCAATGTAGTTGTTGAAGCCCAGGTCCTAAAGGATAGCGGTTGGTGTCTTTATGGTTCTCAAAGCTAAGAAATCTCTCTTCAGAGCTACCATCATAATTGGAAAGCATATTTTTCATGGTGCAAGGCAATAAAACTCGACTACAGGAAGTATTCCATGGGACAAATCTTGTCTTTTCTCCAGTCTGGTCTAGATCTGGCATCAATGGCCAGGTCATAGGTCAAATTTTGGCCCAGGTGATACCCTTTCAAGGGCCAGTGGCTTCCTACTCCTTAGTGAAGGCTTTCTTTCAGGGTCCAGGGTCTCTATGGGATCTCAAACATGTGGTTCAAAGGGGGCTTTCTATCAGGGATTTTCCTTTGTCTTCCCTTACTTGCACGGTGGATTTCCTCATTGCCATTTTTTCTGAGCTGGCAACTTTCCTCCCCAGAAATTTACAGAGCCAGATAAAGCTTTATTCCAAAATCCGATAAAAGAAATGATCAGAAAGCCAACGCATTTCAGGTGCTAAAACAATGTCCAGTTCACCATAATTTGTAAACTTTCGAATTTTGGAAACTGCACTTGTTTATGTAAGGTACGTTCTGACCAGATTATTATAGGCTGCTTATACCATCTGCAATAATATTCTGGTCAAAAGGTGCCTTGCATCCAAAACAAGTGCAGGGATCTGAAATGCATGGCACTGCAAGGTTTCACAGTCTGTTCAAATGCATTGCCATACATTGTGGTACTGTAGTATTATGAATGGGCCCTGCCTGAAAACATGATTGGTAGATACAGATACATTGGCACCTGATCTGTAAATATGCATTTTCTTCTGAAAGTTAAGCTTGGCCTTCCGTCTGCCTTCCAAGCTCCATAATAATTAAAAAATATATTTAATGAAAATAATATTAAAATGTGGCGCTGTGGGAGGAGGTTAGCTGGAGGCGCAAGCTCGCCCCCCTCCCCCTGCGCGCGCCTGCCTGACCCATCCCTTAACCCCAGGCGATACGCCATAATTTAGGTATTGTACAGGAAGCCTGCCAAATTTTTACACACAAGAGCCCCTCTTAGGAGGACAGATATGTCTCACACTCAGCGGATTTTATGACGGGGTGAGTCTCTCTAGCCTGATAAACAGGTTGAGATTATATCGCCGACCCGCCACTTGATAATTGCTCTTTCTATAACTTTAGTTGCATCAAAATATAACTGTGACTGTTTATCATTCATGTTTTCATATTCTTCTCTTTTCATGTGAAAAACAAAAAAGTAACGATTGGTGTATTACTTGAAGCCATCACCTTTTGGCAATTGTTTTTTATCTTGCAATGTAATACCCTGTCTTTTACAAATAAAGATTCTTTAAAAAAAAAAAAAAAAGAGAAATTTCATGAAAATGAGGCTTGATGATTTCATGGCTCAGTGCTGATTGGAGAACTTTTGATGGAACCATGCCAGTAGTGCCTTACTCCTTATTTTGCATAGTCCATACCTGATAACTAGTTGCAGAGATACTGGGTATATATTATCATGTGATGCAGATGGGGAATATTCACAGGTGGATGTAGTGTGGACTCTTCAGATGGTACTACATTGTAAATGTCAGGTTCACCTAAAGGTATGTGCAGCTTCTGCTTGTTGCCTTCGTGGGTACTGCCTAGGGCTGTGCTGCTATCTTAATGGTATGGACAGGTTTACTTCAAGGTGATCAAATGGCATAATGCATTTACAGGTGGTTCTGACATATGTTTGTGGTGAATGAAGAACAGGAGGGCAATGTGATAATAATGGGCTTTGCTGTACTGTGTATTTGGGTAGGCTGTCTACACGCTAAATCCGAGCTCAGGTCAAAACATAATTGCTATTCATTACTCTGCTTAGCCTTTTTGCATGAAAATTCTTATCAATTTGTCCGATGACTTGACCTGTGTTAAAAACGACCTCAAAATTTAGTTTGCTTTTAACAATTTTGCAATGAAAAATCCACATTCACCATTTTAACCACTTCAGCCCCGGAAGGATTTACCCACTTCCTGATGAGCACTTTTTACAGTTTTGGCACTGCTCTGCTTTGACTGGTAATTGCGCGGTCATGCAATGCTGTACCCAAGCAAAATTTGCGTCCTCTTTTTCCCCACGAATAGACTTTTTTTTTGGTGGTATTTGATCACCTCTGCGGTTTTAATTTTTTGCAATATAAACGAAAATGGACCAAAAATTTTGAAAATAAAATATTTTCGACTTTTTGCTATGAAAAAAAAATACAATAAACTCAATTTTAGTCATACATTTAGGCCAAAAAGCATTCAGCCACATGTCTCTGGTAAAAAAAAAAATCAAAAAAAAAAAATCAATAAGCGTATATTTATTGATTTGCACAAAAGTTATAGCGTCTACAAACTAGGGTACATTTTCTGGAATTTACGCAGCTCATTTCTTGAGGTGCTAAAGTGGCAGGGCAGTACAAACCCCCCCAAATGATTTAGAAAGACATCCCAAGGAATTTGCTGAGAGGCTTCTTGAGCACATTGAATATTTTATTTTTTTTGTCATAAGTGATTGTGTAAATTTTTTTTTTTTTTTTTTGTTTTTTTTTTGTAGTTTTTCAAAGTTGTCACTGAAATGATATATTGCTCAAACATGCCCTGGGTATATGTGAGATTACATCCCAAAACACATTCTGCTGCTTTTCCTGAGTACAGGGATACCACATGTGTGGGACTTTTTGGCAGTCTAGCTGCGTACAGGACCCCGGAAACCAAGCACCGTCTTCAGGCTTTCTAAGGGCGTAAATTCTTGATTTCACTCCTCCTATCACAGTTTCGGAGGCCATGAAATGCCCAGATGGCACAAATGACCCCATTTTGGAAATTAGACACCGTAAGCTATTTGCTATTTTGCAGATATCGCTTTTTGTCAAAGTTTTGAAAAAGGAAAAACAAAATACATTTTCCTTTTCTGTATTTTCCAAAACAAATGAGAGCTGCAAAATATTCACCGTGCCTCTTAGCAAATACCTTGGTTGTTCAAAAATGGGGTTTGGGGGGGGGGGGGGGTGTTTGTGCTATCTTGACATTTCAGGGTCTCCGAAACTGTGATGGGTAGTGATGAGTGAAAACGCCATTTTATGCCATTAGAAAGCCTAAAGGCGGTGATTGGTTTTCAGGGTCCTGTACGGGCTAGGCTCCCAAAAAGTCCTACACATGTGGTAGCTCCGTACTCAAGAGAAGCAGCAGAATGTATTTTGGGGTTTAATTTCACATACAGTGGGGTAAAAAAGTATTTAGTCAGCCACCAATTGTGCAAGTTCTCCCACTTAAAAGGATGAGAGAGGCCTGTAATTGTCATCATAGGTATACCTCAACTATGAGAGACAAAATGTGGAAACCAATCCAGACAATCACATTGTCTGATTTTTGACAGAATTTATTTGCAAATTATGGTGGAAAGTAAGTATTTGGTCACCTACAAACAAGCAAGATTTCTGGCTCTCACAGACCTGTATCTTCTCCTTTAAGAGGCTCCTCTGTCCTCCACTCATTACCTGTATTAATGGCACCTGTTTGAACTTGTTATCGGTATAAAAGACAATTGTCCACAACCTCAAACAGTCACACTCCAAACTCCACTATGGTGAAGACCAAAGAGCTGTCGAAGGACACCAGAATCAAAATTGTAGACCTGCACCAGGCTGGGAAGACTGAATCTGCAATAGACAAGCAGCTTGGTGTGAAGAAATCAACTGTGGGAGCAATAATTAGAAAATGGAAGACATACAAGACCACTGATAATCTCCCTCGATCTGGGGCTCCACGCAAGATCTCACCCCGTGGGGTCAAAACGATCACAAGAACGGTGAGCAAAAATCCCAGAACCACATGGGGGGACCTAGTGAATGACCTGCTGAGAGCTGGGACCAACATAACAAAGGCTACCATCAGTAACACACTACGCCGCCAGGGACTCAGATCCTGCAAGGCCAGACGTGTCCCCCTGCTTAAGCCAGTACATGTCCGGGCCCGTCTGAGGTTTGCTAGAGAGCATTTGGATGATCCAGAAGAGGATTGGAAGAATGTCATATGGTCAGATGAAACCAAAGTAGAACTGTTTGGTAGAAACACAGCTCGTCGTGTTTGGAGGAGATAGAATGCTGAGTTGCAACCAAAGAACACCATACCTACTGTGAAGCATGGGGGTGGCAACATCATGCTTTGGGGCTGTTTCTCTGCAAAGGGAACAGGACGACTGATCCGTGTACATGAAAGAATGAATGGGGCCATGTATAGTGAGATTTTGAGTGCAAACCTTCCTCCCATCAGCAAGGGCATTGAAGATGAAATGTGGCTGGGTTTATCAGCATGACAATGATCCCAAACACACCGTCCGGGCAACGAAGGAGTGGCTTTGTAAGAAGCATTTCAAGGTCCTGGAGTGGCCTAGCCAGTCTCCAGATCTCAACCCCATAGAAAACCTTTGGAGGGAGTTGAAAGTCCGTGTTGCCCAGCGACAGCCCCAAAACATTACTGCTCTAGAGGAGATCTGCATGGAGGAATGGGCCAACATACCAGCAACAGTGTGTGACAACCTTGTGAAGACTTACAGAAAATGTTTGGCCTCTGTCATTGCCAACAAAGGATATATAACAAAGTATTGAGATGAACTTTTTGATATTGACCAAATACTTATTTTCCACCATAATTTGCAAATAAATTCTTTCAAAAATCAGACAATGTGATTGTCTGGATTTGTTTCCACATTTTGTCTCTCATAGTTGAGGTATACCTATGATGACAAATACAGTCCTCTGTATTTGCACAATTGGTGGCTGACTAAATACTTTTTTGCCCCACTGTATGCCCGGGAGGGTGACGAGTGAGCTTACGTGTAGTGTTGCTGCAACTCGCTGTAAGATGTTCTCTCTCCTCTCTCTGGAACAGAAGCATTCCAGAGAGGGAGATGACCTCACTTCCCCTGCCTGTGTTTACACTTACAGGCAGGGGAAGCATTTTCATTTGCCAGAACCGATCAGCAGGTCCAGGCCAGAAATCGGCCTGGACCTGAAGACTGATCGGTTCTGCAACGAATCTGATCGCCGCGAGCGACGTACATGTACGTGGTTTTGCACACCTGTGCCACTTTGCCAACGTATATCGTCGTGAACCTGTCGGCAAGTGGTTAAAGATTGTTCCAAATTAAAAAAAAAAAAAAATAATAATTCAACTCACTTCTTTGCTCGGCACTGTGGTTGAAAGTGAACACTGGTTCGATCCTATTAACACTTCAAAAATAGAGCTAGATAGAGCCAATTTTTTTTTTTTTTTTTTTTACTAGTAATGGCGGTGATCAGCGATTTTTAGCGGGATTGCGGTGGACAGATTGGACACTTTTGACACTTTTTTGGGACCACTGACATTTATACAGCGATCAGAGCTAAAAATAGCCGCTGATTTACTATAAAATTACTTGTTAATATAAAAATGTCACTGGCAGGGAAGGGGTTAACACTAGGGGGCGATCAAGGGGTTAAGTGTTCCCTTGGGATGTGTTTCTAACTGTATGGCGACTGGGCTGACTGGAGGAGGAAAGAGATTGCTGTTCCTAATCACTAGGAACAGCAGATCTCATTTTACTCCCCTGACAGAACGGGGATCTGTTTTGTTTACACTGACAGATCCCCGTTCTGCAGTCTCTGGAGCTATCACCGCTGGCCGGCAAACATCGAGTCTGGCCACCGGCTCCCCCGCTAGCGAATGGCTGCACGCGCCCACAGATCGCCGTGTACATGCCCGACGTACATTGATGGCGACTCAAGTAGGGGAGCCAACCTGCCGCAGTACAACTGTGGTGGCTGGTCCATAACTACTGTATTTATTGGCGTATAACACTCACTTTTTCACCATGAAAATCGGGTGCAAATAGCGTGTGTGTGTTCTACGCCAATACTTCAATTTCAGCTGCCTCGGAGGCAACGGGAGGGGGGCGGGACGAGTGCTGTCAGATTACATACAGTGAGAATCTCCTGTTTACTTGGCGGCCTCTGTAATAGGAAGTCAATAGATGGCAATGGCGAGGCTGCTGCATTGATGGCAATGGCGAGGCTGCTGCATTGATGGCAATGGCGAGGCTGCTGCATTGATGGCAATGGCGAGGCTGCTGCATTGATGGCAATGGCGAGGCTGCTGCATTGATGGCAATGGCGAGGCTGCTGCATTGATGGCACTTGTGAGGCTGCAGGTGGGCATTAATCAGGCTGCGTTGATGGCAATGGTGAGGCTGCAGATGGGCACTGACCCTTATTTTGCTTCAAAGTTCCTTATTTAAAATTTAAGTTTTTTTCCTGAAACTTCCCTCTTAAAATGAATGTGCGTGTTATACACCTGTGCGTGTTATATGCCGATAAATACGGTAATTAAAGAATGTTGCGCCAATATTTCATATTTCTTATATGTACCTGTTGTACCATGTACTTATGTTAAAAAGTATCCTGTTCTTTGTATAGCTTCCTTTGTGTGACATACCTAATGATCCTGCCAGTTCGCCTGCTTTCCTATTTCAAACTGATCATGCTAGGCTTGCGAGAGCACATCCATCTCAGTGTGGTCAGTTTTCTGCCTGTGCTAGGAGCACAGCCGGCCTGCCCACCCAATGGTCAGACTTCTGCTGAATTGCCCTCCCCTCCCTGCACAGCCATCGTAAAAGGTTTTTTATGCAGAGAATGCACTAGGGTAAAATAACCTTCAGCTTTTACAACCACTTGCCCAACATGTAGACAAGGCAACTTACCATTTTATACGTTGTTGTGTGTTTTTTTTTTTTTTTTAAACGCAGTGTTATGTGACACAGTAAAATGAAATGTCACAACTGCTGTGACAGGAAAATCGAGATAAGTCTACAATTGTAAATTGTTAGCCAAGCATCTATCTGTATAGCTTTTTCTTGATTTCAGTTGGACTTTATGGACCTTTCCTGTTTAGTGAGCTCATGAAAATCTCTGATTTTGGATTTCTCCTGCACTGCCACCTGCTGGAAAAACCTCCATATTATAAAGTGCTAAATGAATATAAATAAGTTGGATATGGATCCTTTTAGTTGCTTAGGAAGGATATTTAGGGGAGATAATGACAGACGTGCCATAAGCAGAGTTACAATGTTAAAATAACCAGGTAAATTAATTTGTCCCCCAAATCTAGTGTTCATTAAGCAGTACATGGGTGTAGCATCAGAAGTCGCAGTTGCGTCCCGGTCCCTGCTTTAGGGGGGCCCGTGTGGCCTGCCTCTGACTATTAACTTCTTACATCACTGTGCCTTTGTGGGTGGCGGAGTCACACGAGGGGGACAGACCACTCCCTTCCCTTGCATGCAGATGCCAGGTGGAACAAAGCTGCTGAGTGGAGGAGGCGGGTTATCTGCTGAGGGGTAGTTCTCTAGCACAGAGCGGCTAATCCCGCTGCCTCTCAGCTCCATGTCCTCCCTATCCCTGCCCCTCTGTGAGCTGGTCCCGCCCCTTGCTCGCTTTTGTGTCCTCCCCTCACCTCTCTCGCTCCAAGTCAATCTCTGCTGATGTCTCCTCGCCTTGCTCTTATCTTATTGCCCGCCCACCTGTCCTCACTAATGGTGGGGCCCAGCCAGGAGTACCTGCTCTCTAACTGGAGCCATCTGGGAGCAGAAGATCTGACCGGCAAGAAGTCAAGTTCATCAGGTGGTGAGAGTGGAGCATGGTGGGGGGGGTGTGGAGAACATTTCAGGACACTGACAGAGCTGGGGACTTCTGCACATTGTGGGGACTGAGCAGGGCCATGTGCCTCGGTGCTGCGTGGAGAGGAGCGCCGCCCCTGACGGGAGTAGTGACAGCCGCATCACTACTCCTGTAAACCCAGAACCAGAATTGAGGAGCAGAGGGGGGTGGGGGGGAGGCTGCTGTGCATAGTTGCCAACAGTCCCACTTGTTAGCTATGTGTGAGCTCCATCCCGGGAACTCAACGAGTCTTCCTAAGGACCCTAACACAGTAATCTGGAGTCTTTGCATTACAGCTTCCAGCTCCTTTGCCTACTGCCCTGCTGGAACACTGTCCCCTGCCCTAGTGACTGACACCATCCAAGTTTATATTTTTACAGTGACATTTGTTTTATCATATTTTTCTAAGTTTTCCTCACTATTTAGTTAGGCCTTGTTGGGTAATTTCTTTAAAAAAAGGGCGCCGAACCCTGGTGATCTTTTTCATGTTCTCAAAGGTTGCCTTCCCTTGTTTCAGGGTATTTAAAAGATTTTGGAGAAACTGTCTACATTTTAACATACTGTACCTACCCAATTCTTTTGAATTACCGACTATGTAAATAAAGACAATAACTCTTTAGCCACTTGGAGTATATTGGTACACGGTGGAAGCTGCAAGTGGTAGTGGGGCCCCAGGTCAACTTTTGCATCGGGGCCCACAAGCTTAAAGCTACGCCTCTAAAGCAGTATATGGTGTAACAAAGGTCATCCTAATAGTGATAAGACCGCTGTACAATGATTGATTTATTACATGCAGCACACAATATGGTCAGCATGTGTCAGGGTATAGTTTCATGTCAGTCACTTTGGGTGAATGCACCACTTTGACTGACCAGTATAAATAATTTATATACACAGATGGCCGTTTTAACTGCGTGTCTCATATTGATTCACTTTCCAACATCTTCAGATCTTATGTATCTAATTATTTGTATATTCTGAAATGTATTTATACAATTAATCTGTAAGCACCCATTAGGCTTAGTTCACATCTATGCATGTGCAATTAATCCATCTCTGTGGTGCTTTTTCCGTTTTTTTGTTTAGTGCATGTTTTTTATGTTTTTTATGTTTTTAAAGTGGTTGTAAACCCACTTTTAAAAAAAACAAAACAAAAAAAACTAACACCTGTAAGACAAAGGCATAATGAGCTAATATGCATAGCATACTAGCTCATTATGTAATAATCACCTGAGATCGAAGCCCTCTCTGCGATGCCCGTACACCGCTCCGGATCACCCCTGGGGGTTACTTCCGGGTATGGCAGCTCCGGCGCTGTGATTGGCCGGAGCCACGATGACGTCACTCCCGCACATGTGCGTGGTAACGACACACTCACTGAAGCAACGGCACATACATGCCATTGCTTCAGTTTGTGTCAGTGTGCATGTGCCGATGATGTTGGCAAATACAGGGGATATCTCCTAAACCGTGCAGGTTTAGGAGATATCCGGGGCAGCTACAGGTAAGCCCTATTATAGGCTTACCTGTAGCACAAAGTCGTCTGTAAGGGTTTACAACCACTTTTAACGTGGTGTTTTACATTTTTTGTTTTTGCAAAAGGCAAACTGTGTTTATGTTGCTATGAGGAAGTGTCAGTTGACATGTAGGAAAATGTGTCGGAGACCCTTAAACGCATGTATATGTGTTTTTGAAGCAATTGCATTGAAGTTAACACACCATGCTGCGTGTAAAGAGGAAGCAAAAATGGCCCTGCACCTTTCCAAAAATCGCACTACAGAAAACTGCCTAGATGTGTACAGGACCTATAGGAAATTCTATTAAATGGATTGTAGTGCGTTTCTGCAGATCTGCAAATGCACTAAAAAAAGCATAGCTGTGTACCTAGCCTTAGGCTAGATTCATACTTGTACAGGTGGTTGCGGTTGTGGCCCAGCGTGTAAATCCCACCTGTTCCTAAACTCGCAGCCAAACCGTGCTGCTCCTTTGCAGACGTATGGGGCTGCCATTCAATCTCAATGGCACCCCCCACGCATCTAAAAAAAAAAAGTAGCACATTTTTGTTTGCTGGAGAGTGCATGATGCAAAAGCAACATGCACTCTGACCCACAACCGCAACCACCTGTACAAGTGTGAATCTTTCCCTCTGGCTGCATTTTAAAAAAAGGCAAAAGGCACAGGAACCTTTTTCATGCATGAAACGCAGGCACAGCAGCCCATTCAAATGAATGGACTGCTGTGCCCTCACAAACGCCCCTCGCAGAGCCACTTAGGTGTGAACCTAGCCAAATATAGGATCTGCTTTTTTGTTTTATTCTTGATTGTTCTGGGTCATAGAAAACTGTTCTTCCTGAAGACTGCATCTGCAAAAACAAGTCTGCAATGGAAGCTACATATTTATATCTGGACAATTTGCCTTTGAAGCAACATAGTTTACTTGGACCTTTACAAAATTGCATTTTGGAAATAAGTCATAGTGTAAAAAAAATCCTCCTTTTAGTAATAAGGGGGTATGGAACTTTTAATTGAAAATGGCATCTAATTACATGACATACATTTGATTTTCAAACTGTGTAACCAAGGGCATTGTTTAAAGTGGACCTGAACTCAGAAAGTAAAGATTTGCTATGTTTTGTTCTGATATAGGGAATATGTAGTAATGTTAATTGTCTAAACAATACCCAGAATTTCTTGAGTTTCCAATTAAAAGTAGCAGTGCATCTTCTGGTATATCACGATGTCCAATCACTCCTGTGTCTACAGCCTCATAGTTGTGTATCTGCAGTGTGAGACCTCGGGGACCACCTTCTCTGCTAGTCTCAGGAAATTTGGGCACACCGTACAGAACAAGACATAAGTTAGTAATGGGGGGGTGGTTAGGGGAGATCACCTACAGGGGGACTGATGGCAAAACTGGTAACTATTCCAGAGCACAGGCCACGAAAGGGAAAATATAATGGGTTATGTTGCATGATTGATTAGTACTCCTGAACACAGGCGGTCCCCAGGTTACAAACATCTGACTTACAAACGACTCCTACTTACAAATGGAGGGAGACAACAGGAAGTGAGAGGAAATCTACCCCTAGGAAGGGAAATTCACTCCTGTAAGAGTTGAATGGGAAAAAGGTGTCTCCACTGATGCTTTATCACCATGGCTTGTTTCCACAAAAAACCCAAATTTTCAAAATCCAATTGACATTGGGACAGGAAGTGAGGTGAAATCTTCTGAACAGGGGCACAGACAGCAAAACAAATATTACAGGGGTGTTAACCCTTCTCTATGCTATCCAAAAAGCTTAAAAATTGTTTTTTTTTTTTTTGGCTGGAGCTACACTTAAAAAATATAATTGTTCCAACTTACAAACAGATTCAGCTTGAGAACAAACCTACAGACCCATCTTGTTTATAACCCGGGAAACGCCTGTAAATGAACTAAGCCAATGTGCTTTAATAGCGCAGTTATCCTTTTTTGATAATGGTGTCTATTTGATATATCTAAATCTTTCTGTTCTAAGTTATTGCTTGTTTTAATATTTTTGCAGAATAAGTTTGGTAAATTTTCCTTAATTTCCCTCTTGCCATCCCCCCCTAAGCAATCCTGCTAGGGTGCTTCACATCTGCGTCTTGCATCCATAGACATGTAGAAAGCATATTACCACCCAAGTAAGCCATGTAATATTGCCAACATCCCTGGTATAGATGCAAAACAAAGTACCCCCTGGTACTAGTGGGACTTTAAAGGCAGACGAGAGAGAGGGAGATTGCGGTGGATAGATCGGACACTTTTTTGACACTTTTTTGGGACCACTGACATTTATACAGCGATCAGAGCTAAAAATAGCCACTGATTACTATATAAATGTTACTGGCAGGGAAGGGGTTAACACTAGGGGGCGATCAAGGGGTTAAATATGTTCCCTCAGCGTGTTCTAACTGTAGGCGGGATGGGACTGCCTGGGGGAGGAGACCGATCAGTGTTCCTATATACTAGGAACACACGATCTGTCTCCTCTCCCCTGCCAGAATGAGGATTTGTGGGTTTACACCCACAGATCCTCGTTCTGGCTCTGTCAGGAGCGATCACAAGTGCCCAGCGGCTTGCTTTCTCCCAAGCCCTGCTCCCCTCCTCATTGGCAGCGTTTGGCAGGAGCCAATGGCGCCCGCTGCTTTCTCTGAGCCAATAAGGAGAGAGCGAGCGCCAAGAAAACTACCTTGGATTACTGAATATCGCTGATCTTTTCACTGCTATCTGCAATTACTCCTGTATCTCTTTAAAACATTATTTTTATTTTTGGACAGCGTATGCAATGTTTGTGTGTGTGTGTGTGTGTGTTTTTTTTTTTTCTATCCTTGTTCAGTTTAGGAGATTCCTCTTTACTTTGTGTCTTGTCATACAACAGAAGTTAAAATTTCCCTCCTAAGTGAGGTGAAACCATTCCTAAAATGTTGTCATTGGAATAGTTGTCCCCATTGGAAGATTTCCCCTCACCTCCTGTTTCATTCACAACTTTAATTTTGGATTTCTGTCACTTTCTCTCCTGTAGTCAATGGCCACTAACATCGTAGAGATTGCGACTTTCCCAAGCAGTTACACAGATGATAGCAAAATTCTGACCCCAGGTTTTAACTCTTCCCTACTCAAAAACGTAGCTACTTGCCGACCACCCACAGTACTTTTAAAGCGGGCAGGTGGCACACAGGTCAGATCACATACATGTATGTTATCCAGTCTGCTGCGGGTAAGGGGCATGCAGCGATATGTTCACTGTGTCCACTGGACATAGCGAACTGCGGATCCCGGTACTCGGGGACCGTGATCTTGTGATTGCTACCTGTATGTGTTCACATGATTGTTGTCAACAAAAGCTATTATGAATAAATTAATTCATTAATAACAGCTGTGTTTCCTGTGCTGTGATTGGACCACAGCTATCCCATTGTACTTGGGCCATGGGACAGCACCCTGTACCATGTGATTAGATGTAGCCAATCACAGATCATTAGTAATCACAGCTCACTAAATTCACTTCCGAAGGACTTGCCATCAATATTCCCACAACTTGTAATTGTTTTCCCCTTTAAATTTCTGGGAGTTACTATGACTCAATTAGGCCGCATAAATTTAATTAAGATGGTTTGGATGCCACAACTTTTATATTTTTTACATAATTCCCCAGTTTGGATTCCTTTTAAGAACTTTATTAAGATCAACAGGATGTTTAGAAATTTGAATTGGGGAATTCGGACCCCCCCGTAGCAAACTAGATCTCCTACAATATCCAGAGGAGGCTGGGGGGTTAGTGGCTCCAAACTCGAGCATTTACTTTCTAGCTGCTTAATTGCAGCATCTAGCACAGTGGGAATCGGTGGCCTTAGTTGCTCCCTCGTTCCGCTTAGTTTCTCTTGGTTTTCAGGGACACCAGCCGATGCTAGCCCTGGAGGGGTCATCGGGGTTCTCTGCTTATTCTAAGTTACCCACTCTAGTACTTATATACAGGGTGTGGGAATCTGTTAAGAGGATAATGGGGTTTGCTTCCCTAACTAAATATACCCCTATTTGGTGCAATGAAAGGTTACCTGAAATACTGACACTCCAGGGCTTTCGGCGATGGGAATAAATGGGGATTCTTACCCTATCTCATCTGTATGAGAGGGGGGTACGTAAATCATTTGATCAGTTGTTAAGGAAATTCTATTTTAACCCTAGATGTTTTTTTCAATTTTTGCAGCTGCAACACATTTTATATGCATAGTTTGGTCCTATCCCTGACCATGTCTTGGTTAGGATTCTTCAGCTCTTCCCCTTTTATCTCTTTCACCCTCATTTAGATTAACACAATTTTTTATACTGCACAGGGTGTATAGGACCCCAGAATTTTTGTTTAAAATTGGTTTGACAACTGACTCGGCTTGCTCCAGATGTGGCAATCTGGGGTCACTGATAAATCTATTATGGTGATGCCTGAAACTCCCCTCATCCGCTGACTATATCTGATAGAAATGGATCTCTTCAGATCAAATATCCAATGAGAGACATGTTTTTTAGGAGGAATTTATCCAAGAGGTTTGATACTATCTTAAAACCGTGGTTTGACCACATGGATAAGGGATTGAGTTAGGAGGTACTATTCTCAAAATGTGGGTGTATGGGAGGAAGGGGAAGGAAAGGAAATGGCTCTTTTTTTTTTTTTTTTTGGTTTTGTCATGTTATAAATATTTATGAGTTGATTTCACTGTTAATCTTTGTTTTTATGTTTTATGTTGTTGTGATATAAAAAATGGAAAAAAAAATCTGATTTAAAAAACTACAGCGGGGACGGAAAGTATTCAGACTCCCTTAAATTTTTCACTCTTTGTTATATTGCAGCCATTTGATAAAATCATTTAAGTTCATTTTTTTTCCTCATTAATGTACACACAGCACCCCATATTGACAGAAAAACACAGAATTCTTGACATTTTTGCAGATTTATTAAAAAAGAAAAACTGAAATATCACATGGTCCTAAGTATTCAGACCCTTTGCTGTGACACTCATATATTTAACTGTCCATTTCTTCTGATCATCCTTGAGATTGTTCTACACCTTCATTTGAGTCCAGCTGTGTTTGATTATACTGATTGGACTTGATTAGGAAAGCCACACACCTGTCTATACAAGACCTTACAGCTTACAGTGCATATCAGAGCAAATGAGAATCATGAGGTAAAAGGAACTGCCTGAAGAGCTCAGAGACAGAATTGTGGCAAGGCACAGATCTGGCCAAGGTTACGAAAAAATTTCTGCTGCACTTAAGGTACCTAAGAGCACAGTGGCCTCCATAATCCTTAAATGGAAGACGTTTGGGACGACCAGAACCCTTCCTAGAGCTGGCCGTCCGGCCAAACTGAGCTATCGGGGGAGAAGAGCCTTGGTGAGAGAGGTAAAGAAGAACCCAAAGATCACTGTGGCTGAGCTCCAGAGATGCAGTCGGCAGATGGGAGAAAGTTGTAGAAAGTCAACCATCACTACAGCCCTCCACCAGACGGGGCTTTATGGCAGAGTGGCCCGAAGGAAGCCTCTCCTCAGTGCAAGACACATTAAGGCCCGCATGGAGTTTGCTAAAAAACACCTGAAGGACTCCAAGGTGGTGAGAAATAAGATTCTTTGGTCTGATGAGACCAAGATAGAACTTTTTGGTCTTCATTCTAAGCGGTATGTGTGGAGAAAGCCAGACACTGCACATCAGCTGTCCAATACAGTCCCAACAGTGAAGCATGATGGTGGCAGCATCATGCTGTGGGGGTGTTTTTCAGCTGCAGGGACAGGACGACTGGTTGCAATTGAGGGAAAGATGAATGCGGCCAAGTACAGGGACGAAAACCTTCTCCAGCGTGCTCAGGACCTCAGACTGGGCCGAAGGTTTACCTTCCAACAAGACAGTGACCCTAAGCACACAGCTAAAATAACGAAAGAATGGCTTCACAACAACTCCGCGACTGTTCCTGAATGGCCCAGCCAGAGCCCTGACTTAAACCCAATTGAGCATCTCTGGAGAGACCTAAAAATGGCTGTCCACCAACGTTTACCATTCAACCTGACAGAACTGGAGAGGATCCAGTGTGTGAAAAACTTGTTGCTTCTTTCCCAAAAAGACTCATGGCTGTATTAGATCAAAAGAGTGCTTCTACTAAATACTGAGCAAAGGGTCTGAATACTTAGGACCATGTGATATTTCAGTTTCTCTTTTTTAATAAATCTGCAAAAATGTCAACAATTCTGTGTTTTTCTGTCAACATGGGGTGCTATGTGTACAATAATGAGGAAAAAAATTAACTTAAATGATTTTAGCAAATGGCTGCAATATAACAAAGAGTGGAAAATTTTTAAGGGGGTCTGAATACCAGTACTTTCCGTGCCCACTGTATATCCACTTTCACCTTTTGAGTATATATCTTTAATTTTTAAATTAAAATTTAATAGCAATCTGTTTTCTTTTAACTTACATTTTCTGGTCACAAAAGAACATAATGCAGTATTCGTTTAGTACTTTGATGGGTGCAGGGTCATACAAATTTAAGTGCTCTACATTTAGCTAAATGACCTGCTTCGATCTTAGGGAAGACCCTGAATCATCAGCATTTCTCTGCACCTATTGATGGGTACAGTAAATGGGAAAGCATTTTTCAGCCTCTTGGGGATTCAACGCAAGATGGGACCACTGGTACTAAAAGCTCATTTTGCAGTAGAAGTGTCACAAAAATATTATGGCTGGCTCCATTCTACATATAACCAAACAGGATGTTCCTTGCATGCTAGAACCTTGAAGAGTAAAGTCAATTAAAATACAAAGATTTATTCAGACTGATTGCAGTTGCCTGGAATCCCTTTTAATACCGCACATTTTTATCATTCAAGTTTTTTATTATCATCATTGAAAAAATATTACAGTATAATCAGCATAAAAAAAAATCAGTACAATATACGGTAATTCATAGCAAATTCAAAATATGTGATCACAGTCTATTGGTTGTCTTATTACTGTGGTGAACAGCACTAACAGTATAAAGAAATAAAGCATAAGTAATATAATGTAAACTCTTAACTTTGACTAGAAATTAGTATATAAACCTGAGAATTTCTATGTAACTTTAAGGAAAAATTATACTGTTCCTAAAACAGAAAAAGAAGATATTTAAAGGAAAAAGACTAGGGGAGAATAAAAAAAAGATAAAGGAATAGTACAGAAAAAGAGTATAGAATGCCTGTCTGTCCGATGTGAAACTCAAAAATCAGCGATTGGTGTTGCTACCTATGTCCGGTATCAGAGAAATTCCCATAAACCGAGCCCAGGGTTCCCAAGTGGCTTCAAATTGTGTGGTCTTGTCCAATAAGTAACTAACCATTTTTTCTTGTTCCATTATCCATGAAATCTTCCTTTTCATGGACAATAGAGATACTGAAGACTTCTTCCATGCTTTGGCAATAGTCAATTTGGCTCCTGTCAATATAAACAGAATCAATTTACGGGTGATTTTAGAGACATGCGGCAAGAATCCATTCAGCAAGGCAATCGCTGGTGTTTGAGAGATAGCACAACCTGTAACCTTTCGTATGATGTGGAAGACCCTATTCCAAAATGCTTGGATTCTGGGACATTCCTACCATATGTGAATCATAGAACCTATTCCCTGACAGCCTCTAAAGCATAAGGGTGAAGTGGAAGGGAACATTGCTGCCAATCTTCTGGGAACCAAGTACTTAATTGGGTCAGAGAAAAGTCCCTGAAGTCTGACTCTGGCTACTGGTGTTGAATATAAGGCTTCCAAGATTCCTAAAATATTTGGTCCAAATCCCCATCTTCTAAGGACTGCAAAAAGATATGGCCATGAAACTGAATCGAATGCCTTCTGGAGGTCCAGCGATTAGTAGTATTCCTTCTTGTTTTTGACCTCCCTCCCATTCTGATTGCATTATTGATATAAGATCAACCGTCCTTCGCACTTGATCAGGACCCTGTCTACCAGGGATGAACCCCACCTGATCTTTATCGATATATAGTCCTATAAATGAAGCCAATCGGTTAGCTAACATTTTGGTCAATATTTTGAGATCATTATTAATTAGAGAGATGGGTCTATAGTTCTCTATTTGGCTGGTGTCTTTATCTGGTTTTGGAATTACAGAAATATATGCCATATTGAGTTGATTACCTATCCGAGTGCCCTTAGTCATGGAGTTGAAGAATCTAGTGAGGTAGGGGGTTAGAAGATCAGAAAAAGTTTTATAATAAGGGGTAGAGAAGCCACCAGGCCCTGGAGCTCTAGCACCCTTTAAGGCTTTTATAACTTCTGACACCTCCTCAATGGATATGGGAGCATCCATTTCTGCTTTATGAGTAGTCGTTAGTGTTGGAAGATGTAAGTTGTCTAGGAACTCGTCTATTTTAGTGGGGTTAGAATTTATCTCTGCCTTTACATAATTCGGCATAAAAGTCCTGGAATCCCTTCATTATGCGCTGTGAATTTAGGGTAAAGGTACCATCCACCTGTTCGATTTTAGGAAGGGCGTGTAAACGAAGCCTAGGTGACAATTTGTGCTAGCATGGTTCCTATTTTGTCTTTAGTCTGGTAAAACTTGGCCCCAGACCATCTGATAGATTTATCCTCCTTTGTTGTGAGAGCCAAATTCAGGGCCGTCCGAGCCGCATCTAGCTTGGAAATAGGAACATTGGAGGGATCTCTTTTATGATGTTTACTTGAATTAATAAAATCGCTCTCCAATCT
>NC_133336.1:80178973-80293973 GCF_042186555.1 Aquarana catesbeiana
GATAACAGAAGAACCAAACAGCAGAAAGTAAACGCTACCGATAGATGTGCCCAGGTCAAATTTCATGAATGGGGTTTACACCCACTTTAAAGTCTAAAAGATGTGCCCACTGGGAGCGCTGTACAAACTGTACAGCCATGGCCAAAAGTTGAGAATCACACAAATATTAAATTTTCACAAAGTCTGCCGTCAGTATTTTCAGATTTTTGTCAGATGTTACTATGATATACTGAAGTATAATTACAAGCATTTCATTAGTGTCAAAGGCTTTTATTAACATTTACATTAGGTTTATGAAAAGTCAATATTTGCAGTGTTGACCCTTTTTTCAAGACTTCTGCAATTTGCCCCGGCATGCTGTCAATCATCTCTGGGCGGGGGGTTTGTTCACCCGCCTCTTGAGGATTGACCTCAAGTTCTCAATGGGATTAAGGCCTGGGGAGTTTCCTGGCCATGGACCCAACATTTCTATGTTTTGTTCCCCAATCCACCTAGTTATCACTTTTGCCTTATGGCAAGGTGCTCCATAATGCAGGAAAAGGCATTGTTACTCACCAAACTGTTCTTGGATAGTTGTGAGAAGTTGCTCTGGGAGAATGTCTTTGTACCATTCTTTATTCATGGCTGTGTTCTTCGGAGAAATTGTGAGTCCACTCCCCTGGTTGAGAAGCAACCCCGCACATGAACCGTCTCAGGATGCTTTATTGTGGACATGAGACAGGACTGATGGTAGCACTCACCTTTTCTACTTCAAGGTTTTTTCTGGATGCCCCAAACAATTGGAAAGGGGATTCATCAGAGAAAATGACTATTCCAGTCCAATCCTTGTACCTTTTGCAGAATATCAGTCTGTCCCTGATGTTTTTTCTAGAGAGAAGTGGCTTCTTTGCTGTTCTCCTTGACAGCAGGCCATCCTTCAAAAGTCTTTGTCTCACTGTGCGTGCTGATGCACTCACACCTGTCTGCTGCCATTCCTGAGCAAGCTCTGCACTGGTGGTGCCCCGATCCCACAGCTGAATCAACTGTAGGAGAAGGTCCTGGCTCTGGATGGACTTTCTTGGGTGCCCTGAAGCCGCCTTCACAAATGCAGTGGAAATGTTTTTTTATGGGATTAAGTTCGTTTTCATGGCAAAGAGGGACTTTGCAATTCATCTGATCGCGCTTCATAACATTCTGGAGTATATGCAAATTGCAATTAAAATTTTTTTTCCCCAAAAGACAGTTCACTACCACTCTAAGCCTGTATCAGTTAATTCTACTTACAATGCAATGATAAAAAATAGTTAACCACTTACCGATAGTTCTTCTTTCTTATCCTTTCTTTTCTTTTTGGCATGTGAGTCAGCGTCCAGAGAAGGGGCATTTAGCTCACTGGAATACTCTTTTATTAAGAGTTCAATTGCACCTTTAATGATTCCATCTCGTCTTTTTGTTTCTTCGTCAAGGTCATCATCTTCCTCTGCTGTCGATTCAGGTCGGGGAGTCTACATATGAAAATAGACATTTCTTAAGGCTGGGTTCACACTATTGCAAATCGGATGCGGGTTTCCCTTGCTGAATGCAGCCATAACTGAAAATGCATTACTCATTAGTCATCACCAGCTGCAAATGGTTAAGAGAAAAGGCACCCATGGCTCAAAATCTTCGCACCTGCTTTATATGTTCTAGTACAGGGAAGAGGGTTAGAACCTGTAAAGTGCTTTCTTCTTAAGGGCTCATTCATACCAGATGCATTGGGGCTATGCTGGCTGCCATCACAGCCACAACATAAATAAGGCTAGAAGCCCTGCTAACAATGGTGTCAGTTCACACCACTGAACCACTGTGGTGTTCGCTGAACAAAAAAAAAAAAAAAAAAAAAAAAAGAAGTACTGCATGCATTTTTTTTTAGCACACAGATTCAATTCGGACAACTGCATCTCAATGCAGTTCCAATGAATGGAAATTATTAAAATGTCAGGAATATTTGAATAGAGCGCTGATGAAAAACGATAAAAAAAAAAAAAAAAACGTAGTGCACACCAGTGGCCATGCAATCAGCGCAGCTTGTTGGTGTGATCAAGTCCTTTTTGTCACCATCTTCCTGTTCCCCTGTACCATTTATTGAGCTGTTATCACAAATAAAATTAAAGAGGAACCTTCCCAGTGAAATGAGACAAAAATTGATGCCACACAGAAAAACTACCCCATCCTAACTATTAACAAAAAAAAAAAAAAGCTGAAGTTGTGTTCTATGGTCTCTATTATGCACAGGGGCAAAATAATGTGTTACCCACCCCGTTGGAAGCACGCCTGCTTGCTTTCCACTCATCCAACTGGGCTTTTGTCTTAGCATCAACCTTCACAAGAAGCTTCTTCTCCCCAATCTGCAGGTCATGAAGCAAACGCAATGCTCGAAGAGTGGATTCAGGTTCCTTATACTCACAAAACCCAAAAGCTATAATAAAAAAAATAAAAAAAACACAAATCAAAACACTCACAAATTAACAATATTTAACCACTTCCAGCCCAAGCCAATTCTGGCATTGCTCTCTTACATGTAAAAATAATAATTTTTTCTGCAAATATAATATATATATATATATATATATATATATATATATATATATATATATATATATATATATATAAGCAGAGACCCTAGGGAATAAAATGGCAGTTGTTGCAATTTTTTATGTCACACAGTATTTGCACAACAATTTTTCAAATGCGATTTTTTTGGGGGGAAAAAAAACGCTTTCATGAATTAATAAAAAGGAAACAATATTTACCCCAATGTTTTTGTATAATGTGAAGGATGAGGTTATGCCGAGTAAATAGATACCCAATATGTCACGCTTTAAAAAATTGTGCACACTTGTGGAATGGCACCAAACTTCCGTACTTAAAAATATCCATAGGCTACGCTTTAAATTTTTTTACAGGTTACCAGTTAAGAGTTACAGAGGAGGTCTAGTGCTAGAATTATCGCTCTTGAGCCAACGTTCGCAGTGATAGCTCACGTGTGTGGTTTGAATGCTGTTTACATATGCAGGTGCGACCTATGCATGCATTCCCTTGTCTGAGCGAGCATGAGGGGAGGCTTTAATAAAAAAAAAAAAAAAAAAGTTGTTGTTTGTTATTTTTTATACTTTCCCTTTAATTTTTTGATCACTTTTATTCCTATTAAAACAGTGGTTCTCAACCTGGGGGTCAAATGACAATTTGCCGGGGGTCACCAAATCCTGGGCTGTTCCTGAAGCCCGCTCTGCTCTCCCAGCCTTTTCGTGGCCGCCCAGAAGGGCTGTCCCTGGAGCCCGCGGCCACCCACTCAGCCTCTTCGCAGCCGCCCACTCAGTTCACAGCATGGCTGGGGGGCAGAGACTAGAGGTCAGCTAACTGGTGAGGAATGAAGTGGGTGGGGCTGGAGGAGACCCTATCTCCTGATTTCAGCATAGGTGTCACTGCTACGACACACCACAAAGTCGGGGACACAGTAAGTAACACTACCTGCGATTATAGTTGCCATTAAAAGTCCCCACTACAGTTCTCAGATCAGCAGATTATCTTAATCAAGAGCACCTAAGTTGGCTGATCAGAACCCCCACCAGCACTGCTACTCATCACATTACCCCCACCAAGGAGTAAGGGAAGGAATAAAATTAGAGAATACATGGAAGGGGAAGGAAAAGATGGGGAGGAACAAAGAAAAAGGGAGAGAGAAAGAATAAGAGAAAGAACAAGAAAGACGGCTAGAGAGAGGGATGGGGCGGGGCACAAGAAATTAGGACAGAGAGATAAAAGGGAAAGAAAGGAGAACAAAGAGAAAGAGTGGTACATCCTAAAATGTACCATAAGGGGTTTTAATACTGTACGAGTGGAAGGGACTCAGGGAGCGCTAAATGTCCGTGGGTTAGGGGCACAAATTACTTGTCTTGCCTTGGGAGCTGACAACCCATGCTACGAGAATAATTTTACTGTTAGGGGTCCCCACAACTTGGGAAATTTTATCACGGCACTAGAGAGGTTGAGAACCACTGTATTAAAAGGAATGTAAACACCCCTTGTAATAGGATGCGACAGGTACTCTTTACAGAGGACACGCTTTATTAGGTACACCTGTTCAATTGCTTGGTTAAGACAAATTGCTAATCAATCACATGGCAGCAACTCAATGCATTTAGGCATCTAGATGTGGTGAAGAGGACTTGCTGAAGTTCAAACTGAGCATCAGAATGGGTAAGAAAGGGGATTTAAGTGACTTTAAATGTGGCATGGCTGTTGGTGCCAGACTGGCTGGTCTGATTATTTAAAAAACTGCTGATCTACTGGGATTTTAACGCACAACCATCACTATGATTTACAGAGAATGGTCCGAAAGAGAATATCTTGTTGATGATAGAAAAGCAACAGAAACTCAAAAAGCCACTCATTACAACCAAGATATGCAGAATACCATCTCTGAACGTCCAACGCATCAAACCTTGAAGCAGATGGGCTACAGCAGCAGAAGGCCACACCGGGTGCCACTCCTGTCAGCTAACAGGAAACTGAGGCTACAATTTGCACAGGCTCACCAAAATTGGTGAATAGAAATTTGGAAAAACGTTGCCTGGTCTGTTGAGTCTTGATTTCAGCTGCAACATTCATATGGTAGGGTCAGAATTTGGTGTAAACATGAAAGCATGGATCCATCCTGCCTTGTATCAACAGTTCAGGCTGGTGGTGTACTGGTGTAGGGGATATTTTCTTGGCACACTTTGGGCCCCTTGGTATCAATTGAGCATCATTTAAATGTCATGGCCCACCTGAGTATTGTTGCTGACCATGTCCATCCCTTTATGTCTACAGTGTAACCCATCTTCTGATGGCTACTTCCAGAAGGATAACGCACCATTTCACACAGCTCAAGTCATCTCAAACTGGTTTCTTGAACATGACAATGAGCTCACTGTACTCCAATGGCCTCCACAGTCACCAGATCCTAATCCAATAGAGCAACTTTGGGATGTGGTGGAACAGGATATTCGCATTGTGCAGCCAACAAATCTGCAGCAACTGTGTGACGCTATCATGTCAATATGGACCAAAAAATCTGAGGAATGTTTCCAACACCTTGTTGAATATATGCCACAAGGGATTAGAGCAGTTCTGAAGGCAAAAGGGGGCCCAACCCAGTACTAGCGAGGAGTACCTGATAAAGTGGACGGTGAATGTATATATTTTGGGCATTTTCTCCCATTCTTTGCAAGACTTCTCAAGCTTCATCAGGTTGGAAGGAGAGTATCAGTGCAGAGCCGTTTTCAGATCTCCGTTTTCCGTCTGGCCACTCTACCATACAGGCCTGATTGGTAGAGTGCTGCAGAGATGGTTGTTTCTTCTGGAAGGTTCTGCTCTCTCTACAGAGAAACACTGGACCTTGAACTCTGAAGAACCTTTCTGTGTACCCTTCCCCGGATCTAGGCCTTGATACAATCCCCTCTTGGAGGTCTACAGACAATTCTTTGGCCTTCATGGCTCAGTTTGTGCTCCGACATGCACTGTTAACTGTGGGACCTTATATAAACAGATGTGTGCCTTTCCAAATCATGTCCAATCAACTGAAATTACCAGGAGGTGGACTCCAATCAAGTTGTAGAAACTCAAGGATGATCAGCGGAAACAGGATGCACCTGAGCTCAATTTTGAGTGTCATGGCAAAGGCTGTGAATACTTATGTACATGCGTTTTCGTATTTATTTTTTATAGGTTTGTAAAGATTTCAAACAAGCTTCTTTCACGTTGTCATGAAGCACTGTGAATACTTTCCAGATAGTGTGTGAATATATATATATATATATATATATATATATATATATATATATATATTATATATATATATATATATATACACACACACACACACACATATACACACACATACATTCCGTTAGGTCCATATATTTGGACACAGGATCAATTTTAGTTTTTTCGGGTATTTACCAAAACATATTCAAGCTATAGTTAAATAATGGATATGGGCTGAAAGTGCACACTCAGGTTTGAGGGTATGTACATCCAAATCGGAGGAAGGGTTTAGGAATTACAACTCTTAAGAATAGTCATCCCCTTTTTCAAGGGACCAAAAGTAATTGGACAATTGAATCAAAAGTGGTTTCATGGCCTGTGTGGGCTACTCCGTTATTTCTTCATCAATTAAGCAGGTAAAAGGTCTAGAGTTGATTCTAAGTGTGATATTTGCATTTGGAATCTATTGCTGTGAACCTACATCATGCATTCAAAGGAGCTGTCCATGCAAGTGAAACAGGTCATTGTAAGACTTCAAAAACAAAACAAATCCAACAGAGAGAAAGCAGCAACATTAGGAGTGGCCAAATTAACAGTTTGGTACATTCTGAAGAATGAAGAACACACTGGGGAGCTCAGCAACATAAAAAGGCCTGGACATCCACGGAAGACAACAGTGGTGGATGATCACAGGATTCTCTCTATGGTAAAGAAAAACCCATTCACAACATCCAGATAAGTGAAGGACACTGTCCAGGAGATGGGCGTATCATTGTCAAAGTCTACAATCAAGAGAAGACTTCACGAGAGCAAATACAGAGGGTTCACCACAAGGTGTAAACCATTCATAAGCCTGAAGAAGAGAAAAGCCAGATTAGACTTTGCCAAAAAACATCTAAAAAAGCCAGACCAGTTCTGGAAAAGCATTCTATTGATGGCTGAAACTAAGATTAATCTGTACCAGAATGACGGGAACAAAAAAGTATGGAGGAGGCTTGGAACAGCTCATGATTCAAAGCACACAACGTCATCTGTAAAACATGGTGGAGGCAGTGTGATGGCATGGGCATGCATGGCTTCCAGTGGTGTTTATTGATGATGTGAGAAAAGACAGAAGTAACCAGATGAATTCTGCAGTGTTTGAAGATATACTGTCAGCCCAGATTCAGCCAATGCAGCAAGGTTGATTGGACGGCGCTTCACAGTACAGATGGATGATGATCCAAAGACTACAAAAGCAACCCATAAACTTTTGAAGGAAAAGTGGAATATTATGCAATGGCCGAATCAGTCACCTGATCTCAACCCAATTGAGCATGCATTTCACTTACTGAAGGCAAAACTAAAGGCAGAAAGACCCACAAAGAACAACTGAAGAGAGCTGCGGTTAGAGCCTGGCAAAGCATCAGAAAGGAGGAAACCCAGTCTTTGGTAATGTCCATGGGTTCCAGACAGGCAGTCATTCATTGTCAGTAAAGGATTCTCAACAAAATATTAAAAATGAACATTTATGATTATATTCATTCGTCTAATTACATTTGAGCCCCTGAAAATGGGGGGATGGGGGGCAGCTCTGTTTACAAATGGTTGCAGTTCCTAAAATCTGTACTCTATGTTCAAACCCATGAATTAAAGATGAAAGTTTGCACTTTAAATTAATTTGGATTGTTTCATTTTCATTTTATTCTGGCGGCATACAGAGCCAAAAGTATGAAAATTGTGCCTGTGTCCAAAAATATACAAGTGTGTGGGTATATATATATATATATATATATATACATATATATATATATATACACATATACACACATATATACACACACACACACACACAGTGGGGATGGAAAGTATTCAGACCCCCTTAAATTTTTCACTCTTTGTTATATTGCAGCCATTTGCTAAAATCATTTAAGTTAATTTTTCTCCTCATTAATGTACACACAGCACCCCATATTGACAGAAAAACAGAACTGTTGACATTTTTGCAGATTTATTAAAAAAGAAAAACTGAAATATCACATGGTCTTAAGTATTCAGACCCTTTGCTCAATATTTAGTAGAAGCACCCTTTTGATCTAAAACAGCCATGAGTCTTTTTGGGAAAGGTGCAACACCTGGATTTGGGGATCCTCTGCCATTCCTCCTTGCAGATCCTCTTCAGTTCTGTCAGGTTGGATGGTAAACGTTGGTGGACAGCCATTTTTAGGTCTCTCCAGAGATACTCAATTGGGTTTAAGTCAGCGCTCTGGCTGGGCCATTCAAGAACAGTCACAGAGTTGTGAAGCCACTCCATTTTAGCTGTGTGCTTAGGGTTATAGTCTTATTGGAAGGTAAACCTTTGGCCCAGCCTGAGGTCCTGAGCACTCTGGAGAAGGTTTTCGTCCAGGATATCCCTGTACTTGGCCGCATTCATCTTTCCCTCGATTGCAACCAGTCATCCTGTCCCTGCAGCTGAAAAACACCCCCACAGCATGATGCTGCCACCACCATGCTTCACTGTTGGGACTGTTTTGGACAGGTGATGAGCAGTGCCCGGTTTTCTCCACACATACCGCTTAGAATTAAGGCCAAAAAGTTCTATCTTGGTCTCATCAGACCAAAGAATCTTATTTCTCACCATCTTGGAGTCCTTCAGGTGTTTTTTTGGCAAACTCCATGCAGGCTTTCATGTGTCTTGCACTGAGGAGAGGCTTCCGTCGGGCCACTCTGCCATAAAGCAACGACTGGTGGAGGGCTGCAGTGATGGTTGACTTTCTACAACTTTCTCCCATCCCCCGACTGCATCTCTGGAGCTCAACCACAGTGATCCTTGGGTTCTTCTTTACCTCTCTCACCAAGGCTCTTCTCCCCCGATAGCTCAGTTTGGCCGGACGGCTAGCTCTAGGAAGGGTTCTGGTCGTCCCAAACGAGCTCTTCGAGCCCTTTCACACTGGGGCGGGGGCGGTGGTAAAACGCCGCTATTATTAGCAGCGTTTTACCATCGGTATGGGCCCCTAGCGGGGCGGTTTTACACCCCGCTAGCGGCCGAGAAAGGGTTAAATACCACCACAAAGCGCCTCTGCAGAGGCGCTTTGCCGGCGGTATAGCCCCGCCGTCCCATTGATTTCAATGGGCAGGAGCGGTAAACACACCGCTCCTTCACCGCTCCAAAGATGCTGCTGGCAGGACTTTTTTTACCGTCCTGCCAGCACATCGCTCCAGTGTGAAAGCCCTCGGGGCTTTCACACTGGAATGAAAGTAGCGGCACTTTTGGGTCGGTTTGCAGGCGCTATTATTAGCGCAATAGCGCCTGCAAACCGCCCCAGTGTGAAAGGGCTCTTTAGGCTGGGTTCACACTGGTGCGACACGACAGCCGTCCTACTTTGGATCCGACTTTGCCCTGCGACATGAAGCCGGCATGTGTCCGACTTTCAATGAACGGGGATCCGACTTGGATCCCCGCCAATGCCGGCACTGTGTTTGGTATGAATCTTTAGGGGGGAACTCCGCGCCAAATTTTAAATAAAAAGCCGGCATGGGTTCCCCCTCCAGAGGCATACCAGGCCCTTGGGTCTGGTATGGACCTTGAGGGGAACCCCCTACGCCGAAAAAACGGCGTGGGGGGTCGCCCCCAATCCATACCAGACCCTTATCCGAGCACGCAGCCCGGCCGGACAGGAATGGGGGTGGGGACGAGCGAGCGCCCCCCCCCCCTCCTGAACCGTACCAGGCCGCATGCCCTCAACATGGGGGGTGGTGCCTTGGGGGAGGGGGGCGCGCTGCGGCCCCCCCACCCCAAAGCACCTTGTCCCCATGTCGATGAGGACAAGGGCCTCTTCCCGACAACCCTGGCCGTTGGTTGTCGGGGTCTGCGGGCGGGGGGCTTATCGGAATCCGGGAGCCCCCTTTAATAAGGGAGCCCCCAGATCCCGGCCCCCCACCCTATGTGAATGAGTATGGGGTACAGCGTACCCCTACCCATTCACCTAGGAAAAAAGTGTCAATTTAAAAAAAAACACTACACAGATTTTTAAAGCATTTTATTAGACAGCTCCGGCGGTCTTCTTCCGACTTCGGGGGTCTCTCCGGTTCTTCTCCACGCTCTCCGGATCTTCTGCCGGGCTCCTCCGCTCTCTTCTGCTCTTTTGCCGCTCTTTTGCTAAAGCGGAGGAGCCCGGTCTTCAATCTTCTGCCTTCTGCCTTCTGCCCTCTTCTCCTGATGTTGACACGACGCTCTCTGGGGCTAGAATGCTCTCTGTGCGCTCTGCTCTGACTTATATAGGCGGTGACCCCGCCCCCTTATGCCGTCACAGTCCCTGGGCATGCTGGGACTGTGACGTTTTAGGGGGCGTGGTCATCACCCGATGACCACGCCCCCTAAAACGTCACAGTCCCAGCATGCCCAGGGACTGTGACGGCATAAGGGGGCGGGGTCACCGCCTATATAAGTCAGAGCAGAGCGCACAGAGAGCATTCTAGCCCCAGAGAGCGTCGTGTCAACATCAGGAGAAGAAGGCAGAAGGCAGAAGATTGAAGACCGGGCTCCTCCGCTTTAGCAAAAGAGCGGCAAAAGAGCAGAAGAGAGCGGAGGAGCCCGGCAGAAGATCCGGAGAGCGTGGAGAAGAACCGGAGAGACCCCCGAAGTCGGAAGAAGACCCCCGGAGCTGTCTAATAAAATGCTTTAAAAATCTGTGTAGTGTTTTTTTTTTAAATTGACACTTTTTTCCTAGGTGAATGGGTAGGGGTACGCTGTACCCCATACTCATTCACATAGGGTGGGGGGCCGGGATCTGGGGGCTCCCTTATTAAAGGGGGCTCCCGGATTCCGATAATCCCCCCGCCCGCAGACCCCGACAACCAACGGCCAGGGTTGTCGGGAAGAGGCCCTTGTCCTCATCAACATGGGGACAAGGTGCTTTGGGGTGGGGGGCCGCAGCGCGCCCCCTCCCCCAAAGCACCAACCCCCCATGTTGAGGGCATGCGGCCTGGTACGGCTCAGGAGGGGGGGGGGCGCTCGCTCGTCCCCACCCCCATTCCTGTCCGGCCGGGCTGCGTGCTCGGATAAGGGTCTGGTATGGATTGGGGGGGACCCCCACGCCGTTTTTATCGGCGTAGGGGGTTCCCCTCAAGGTCCATACCAGACCCAAGGGCCTGGTATGCTCTTGGAGGGGGAACCCATGCCGGTTTTTTATTTAAAATTTGGCGCGGAGTTCCCCCTCAAGAACATCTGAGCACAAGTCGCGTGCCAAAGTCGGATCATGCAAGACGGCAATCCGACTTTGATCCGACTTCAATGATAGTCAATAGACTGAAGTAGGATCAAAGTCGGACCAAAGTAGTACAGGGAGCATTTCTAAAGTCGGAACGACTTGTGTCGGACCAGTTAGGACGGCTCCCATAGGGAAACATTAAATTTCACACGTCATGCGACATGAGCTCCCAATGTCGGAGCGTTTGTCGGACCAGTGTGAACCCAGCCTCAGGCAGTTCCTTTGAACTCACGATTTTCATTTGCTCTGACATGCACTGTGAGCTGTAAGGTCTTATATAGACAGGTGTGTGGCTTTCCTAATCAAGTCCAATCAGTATAATCAAACACAGCTGGACTCAAAGGTGTAGAACCATCTCAAGGATGATCAGAAGAAATGGACAGCAGTTACTGATTTAAATATGAGTGTCACAGCAAAGGGTCTGAATACTTAGGACCATGTGATATTTCAGTTTTTCTTTTTAATAAATCTGCAAAAATGTCAACAATTCTGTGTTTTTCTGTCAATATGGGGTGCTGTGTGTACATGAGGGAAAGAAATGAACTTTTAGCAAATGGCTGCAATATAACAGAGTGAAAAATTTAAGGGGGTCTGAATACTTTCTGTTCCCACTGTATACACATACATACACTGTATGCATAAATACACATTAGCATACATTCATTTTATGAAATACATACCTATGGAATTCAGTAACAGAAGAGGAATGAGGCTCATACATACCACACTTACCTTGAAGCTTCCCAGATGCTCCTTGCACACGTTTCCAGCTTAAAACCAAGCCGCATTTCTATAACAAAATTAAATGTGAAAAAATGCTTTTAAAAAAACCTAAATAACACTTGTCATGTAAAATAATAATGCATTGCTATTTATTCCAAAATGTTGTGAAACATGTACAACAAGCGGCTACTACTAAATTCAGTGCTTAATTCATACACTGACAGTCTAACTTAAAAGAACAAGTTCCCGGTTATGTAAACACTCCCAGCGGCCAATATATTTCTTTAACCACTTAAGGACCAAGCCTCTTTTTGAGATGTGTTGTTTACAAGTTAAAAACAGGTTTTTTGCTAGAAAATTATACATTTTTATTTCCTAACACCCTAGAGAACAATATAGTGGTCGTTGCAATAATTTGTCACACCGTATTTGCGCAGCGGTCTTACAAGCGCACTTTTTGGGAAAAAAATACACTTTTTTGAATTAAAAAATAAAATAGTAAAGTTAGCCCATATTTTTTTTTCATATTGTGAAAGATAATATAAAGCTGAGTAAATTGATACCCAATATGTCACACTTCAAAAATGCGCCCGCTCACGGAATGGCGACAAACTTTTACCCTAAAAAATCTCCATAGGCGACGTTTAAAACATTCTACAGGTTGCAAGTTTTGAGTTACAGAGAAGATCTAGGGCTACAATTATTGCTCTCGCTCTACCGATCACAGCGATACCTCACATGTATGGTTTAAACACCGTTTTCATTTGTAGGGGCTACTCACGTATGCGTTCGCTTCTGCACACGAGCTCGGCGGGACAGGGCGCGCTTACATTTTTTTCTTATTTATTTTACCTTTTATTTTAACACTGTTTTTAAAAAAAATTAAAAATTGTGTCACTTTTATTCCTATTATTCTTTATTCCTATTATTGTATTATTAATTTATTCCTATTACAAGGAATGTAAACATCCCTTGTTATAGAAAAAAAGCATGACAGGACCTCTTAAACATGAGATCTGGGGTCAAAAAGACCTCAGATCTCATATTTACACTAAAATGCAATAATAATAATAATAATTAAAAAAAAAAAAAAAAAAAATGTCGCTTTAAGAGCTATGGGCGGAAGTGACATTTTGACGTTGCCTCCGCCCTGCAATGTTATGGAGACGGGTCTTCCCCTCACTCATCTCCATACCCAGCAAGGGGTAACATTTGATCGCCTCCACCGCTGCCGACAGCCCCCTCTCCCGCGCAGATAAAAGTGATCTTGCGGCAAATCCACTGCAGAGACCACTCTTATCGGAAAGCAGGCCGAAGAGGAGGATACCGGGGTTATGGCAGATAGCTGCTGCCATAACAACAAAATTCCTCTTCAAACTTAGGACGTATATCGGAGTGCGGCGGTCCGTAAGTGGTTAAGAATAGTTTTGCATTAAACACATTATAGGGCTAAATGAGCATCAGTGCTATAGTGTTTAATTGAAAAAAAAAAAATGGCCTTCCACATAAACGGGAAGAAAAGTGCACTTGCTTACAGCAGCTACATGCTCGTTTCATCTTCTAACCAGTATAATTTATTCTTCATTTCGAATGCCCTAAAAAAGGTAAAAAATGCACACTTACTGGTGAATGTGTTTAAAACTTTACTTACTGCTAAAAGTTGTCTTATAAGCATATCAGAGGCTTTCTCAGAAATATTGCCAACAAAAACAGTGGTTGTTGGTCCGCTGTTCTCGTCATTTTCTTTGTTCTTAAGACCCATCAAATCCTTCCGAGGCCCGAGATGTTTTCCAACCATAGATACTGTGGGTAGCAAAACCTTGCAATAGAAAAAGAAATAAAGACCAATATTTTAACCACGATGGATCAACAGAAGATGCATTTTTTAATTTTACAACGCAAGCCAAAGAATGGAAGACAAAAAACTTGATCAGGCCGTTGAAAACTGGCCCAATGCTAGTTTATGACTAAACAAACATGGAAAAAAAAAAAAAAAAACCTCAAACAAATAATTTGCTTTGGCCAAGCTGGCCCAAACCATTTCTTTATCAATTGCTGTAGTTGCTGTCATTTCTGTATAAAACTGTATCAAGCATCAGGTACTTATAGTATACAGCGCTGTGTTCCCATCTGCTGTTGGAACTAAATAAAGCTGGGTAGACTGCTGCTCAGCCATTCACAGGAAGCATTGTATGTTATCAATACAATGCTTCCTCTGAGGCTGAGGTGGAGATCATGCCCTCATCCACCCACCTACCTCTCCACCTCAGCCAACCAGAATCAAAGTGTAAAACATGCCTGCAATACAAACGTATCTTCCACATGTGACTTGCTCCATCTATGAAAAGCTGTCACAGACACGAAGCATTGTGATAAATTATTTGTTCTACATTTGATGTGTACTTCTAATGCATGTAAACATAGGAAAACAAAGCCCATCTACACGAGCCCTAAAACTTCCATAGCAGACCTGCATCTGGTCAGCAGAGGAGACAATCTTCTTATAAGTAGACAACACCTACGCTTAGCTGAAAAACTGAATTATTGTGTGTAAAAGCCGTTTTGGTTGTTTCAGTGTACAACTGGCCCTCCATAACTGAATGTTAGTCACAGCTACGTTTAAAAGTTTTTAGCAGTGAGAAGTGTGTCAGGGTTTTCATTTCTGTCACCACTGCCAAAGAGTATCATTCTTTCTGTTTTGGTATAGTCTAATGAGTAGAAGTGCACCAAAATTTCGGCCGCCAAAACATATCGGCCGAAAACTATGTTTTCGGCATTCAGCCGAAAAAAAATTTGCTGATGGCACCGAAAAGGGGACGAGTTCTGCCCCGGGGGCCATACATTGAGGGGGTGTCAATCCTGGATGCTTAGAGTCCTCCCCTCCCTCCTCCTCACTCAGAGCCATGATCTTCCCTGTGTCACGAAGCTGAATTGTCCGGGCGGGCGCAGTAACAATGTCCCGCCTCCTGTGAAAGACCGCACGCTGATACAATGCCAGGACATTGAATCAGTGTGACGTATAACAGGAGGCTGGACATTGTTACTGTGGCGGCCTGGCCCAGGAAATTCAAACTCAGCTCCGTGGCACTGGTGAGGCTGCATCTGACAGGCACTGGTGAGGCTGCATCTGACAGGCACTGGTGAGGCTGCCTTGATCTCTTGTACCATGTCTGCAGTCTCTGACCATCTCTTGTACCATCATATCTGCTAGAGGTGCACCGAATGGAAGTTTTGCTAATACTATTAGCAGTGTGTTTAAGTAAGATTGCAGACATGATACAAGAGATTTTTTCTTGAGCTTTTCTTGCACTAAAAGGTGCCAATAATGGCCAACAATAAATTCATATTAATTTAAATTGATATTAATTAAAAAGTCGAATATAAATACATTTTTAAAAACTGTAATTTTCGGCTAAATGCATCCTGCATTTTCCGTTTCGGCACCAAAATTTCCATTTGGTGCACCCCTACCAATGACGACACCAAGCATGGCCGATTCAACGCCACAGTACTAAAAATTTAAAACCATAGAAATGTTCTACAGTCACCAACATGCAGTCGCATACCATTTCTGCTCAGACTTGGATTATGTTACTTTAGATGTCTTTATAAACTACAGAACACTTTGCCAGTACTGGTATGATGTATAAAAAGGATAGAAAAGCTGTCAGTAGTTTGCAATATTAAAGGATAGGTGTACATGCAGTCAAAAATCTTTTTTCATTTGGAAGGTGTAAAAAGGTTTAAACATTTGTTGGGTTTTACTTCTATCCAAGTAGCCTTTCACTACTCTACAAAAAAAAAATGCATTTTTATTTTGGTCCGATGCTGTTAAAGATTTCTTCACGTCTGGTTTGATAAAATTGTCAAGACAGTAGGTAAGGGGGGATTGCCAGATTGAGATAAAAACTGATGGGAGTTCTCTTTCTAAAAGTAAAGAAAGTTAGCCATACATTTAACCCTTTCACTGCCAACATGTGTCATACATCGGCAGCAGTGGGGGTTTTACGCATGCACCCAGCTGCTACAGCAGGCGGGAATATGTGTAAATCTGACAAGCGGACTGTCAGACGAAAGCATTTGGGCATTTGTTTCTGTGCATCTTGTTCTTATTTCTTGTCCACGGTACGATGCAGACAAGCTGAATATAAACAAACAGATCAATGTTTTCAGTGGTTTGGGCCTTTGGCAACTCTCAAAAGAGAAGATACAAGGGTATATTTTCAAAGCTGTGTGATATTGTTGGATGTATAATGTATTTTAAATGCAGTTAACATAGAAGTATCTTTAACATTTAGGACTGAGAGTATGGTACAGTAGAAAAAGACTTACAGTTGGTCCTGGAGCCATTAAACTCATTGGTACAGGAATCATTGGAGTTCCTATAAGAAAAAAAAAAAAGTATTTATATGAATACGTAAAAAAAAAAAAAAAAAAAAAAAAAGGCACAAAAATGTATTGCACTTTACGGGTAAAGTAGAATAAAAAATATAGTGCTTTAAAGGGTAATGAAGAAAATTTCAAAACTGGTTGTCCCAAAAAATCCAATATTGTATTGTATCTAATACTGAGTCCTCGCTTCTTCTGCAGCTTAATGAGAAAGCATAATGCTTAGTACCCATCCTTCTTATGAAATGGTGTATGTCCCAGTTGTCTGCAGGGGTCCCAATAAACGTTCAGATAAATCTCATGTTTTGTAAGGTTCACACTGATCTGATAAGTAGTGGTGCACCAAAATGAAAATTCCGCTGCCGAAACCTAAAATTCAGGATGCACTTGGTCGAAACCCTAATTGACGTTTTAAAAAAATATATATTTTTTACAAATGATTGAATTATATTCGACTTTTTAATATCATGAATTGAAATGAATATGCATTTATTGTCGGCCATTATCGGCACGTTTTGAAGCAGTGTTAAAAATCCTGCTCGCTGCTTTTTTGGTGCATATTTGGCAAACTGCACTAAACGCATCTCCCCACTGAAATGCATTGAAAATGCAAGCACGCATCAAAAATGCAAGTATGCATGTTTTGAGTCACATGAACTACGAAAAACAACCATAAGGTAAAATTGCTGGCAGTTTCGGCAGCCGTCATCAGCGCTTTTTGTCCTTTCGGCACAAGACTGAAAACCCTATTTTCAGTCGATAATTTTCCGCGGCTGAAATTTAAGTGCATCACTACTGAGAAGTGCTAAAATTGCTCAATTTAGGCGACTGCAGCAAAGCATTAAAGGATAAGTTCACCCCAACATTAAAATCCCTGCATCTACAGACATCCACGATCTAACACTAACCTATCTAACCCTGTAAAGAAGAAATGAGCATACATATCTTTTTTGAAGCCGGTCCGGTCTTCATCGACAGAAGCTCTGCAGATGACGCAACCGACAACGGCTGTGAAATTAATGGGGAGTGACGTCATCCATAGACTTACTATGGGGCTTCCGTTGTTGGCTGTGTCCTCTGCACCCGCCTCCACAGCGAAGCCGCAGCTGACAGCTCAGCATTGGATCAGGATGCATCGGCTTCAGAAAAGGTAAGTATACTCATTTCTTCATTACAGAGTTAGATAGTGTTAGACCGTGGATGTCTGTAGATGCAGGGATTTTAGTGTTAGGGTGGACTTATACTTTAGGAGGTAAAAAAGAAAAGAAAAAACACCTAACGAAGCTCCTGTCTAACTCTACTTTGAAGGTGGCAATGTTTTTCATCACTGGTATCAATGGATGAGTTGAAAAGCAGAGTTTTCTTTACTCAATAATAGGATTTTTATAACAGCTTACCTGTAAAATCCTTTTCTTTGAGGTACATCATGGGACACAGACCCATAGTAGTTACTATGTGGGTTATAGGCCACCTTCAGGTGATGGACACTGGCATGCCCTAAAAGTAAAAAGTACACTCCCTATATAACCCCTTCCACTGGTGGGTGGGAGTACCTCAGTTTTGTAGCAAAGCAATACATGTGTACCAAGAAGGGAGGGACCTCTGTGTCCCGTGATGTACCTCAAAGAAAAAGATTTTACAGGTAAACTGTTATAAAAATCCTATTTTCTGATCGTACATCACGGGGCACAGAGCCATAGCAGTTACTATGTGGGATGTCCCATAGCAATGCCAACTGAAGGGAGGGAAACACAACAAAGTAGGGCACCAAGAGACTAGAGGACTCATACTGCAGCACACTGAGCCTAAAGGCGATATCCTCATTATCTTTTACATCTACTTGATAGAATCTGGTAAATGTATGGACTGAAGGCCAAGTTGCAGCCTTGCAGATCTGAGCCATGGAGGCTTGGTGATGCACTGCCCAAGAAGCAATAACCCTGGTGGGGAGCGCTTTAATATGAAAAGGAGGAATTTTCCTCTTTAAACCATAAGCTTGAACAATCACTTGACGAATCCATTTAGAAATGGTAGATTTCTACACTGCCTGTCAACACAAAGAAAACATCTGTTTTACGAATCTGAGCGGTCATTTTCAATAGACCTTGATCGCTCTCACCACATCAAAAGAATGTAGTGACCTTTCTTCCACAGAAACGAGGTTCTGGAAAAAAATGAAAACCTGATACTACCTTTGGTAGGAATTCAGGATGAGGCCGCAATACAACCTCATTCTCATGAATAAACCAATATGGCTCTTTACAAAAAACAGCAGCCCACTCTGATATTCTTCTTGCAGAAGATATGGAAACCAAAAAAAAAAATTATATTTTTCCCCCGTCAAGAGGACCAAGGGAATATCACGTATTGGCTGAAAAGGCCACTTCCGTAAGCCGACAGGACTAAAATTAAGTCCCAAGGGTTATGGGGTGACTAAACTGGGATGACTAATCCGCGTTACCCCCTGAACAAAGTTACGAACCAGAGAGAGTGAAGCAAGTGGTCGTTGAAAAAAAAAGACCGATAAGGCCGACATCTGGCCTTTGATAGTACTCAAGGCCAGCTTCATTCCTAATCTGTAGGAATTCAAGGATCCTACCTATGACATATTTCCTGGGGTGCTAACCCCTGAATTCACACTAGGAGACATATGCTTTCCAGATTCTATAGTATAGGACTCTGGAGGCCAGCTTCCTAGCATTAACCAAGTAGAAACTACTGAAGCCAACAGCCCATGATCTTTCAGAATGTGGGTCTCAAATAGCCAAACCTTGCTTGCTTGATCCTGCGAAAAGGCGCAGAAGCGGCAGAACAGGAGGGAACGCATAGATCAGTGAAAAACAGATCCCATGGAAAAACTAAGGCGTCTGTTCCATATGCCATTGGATCCCTTGCCCTTGACACAAAGTTGTCGATCTTGTTGTTGAACCTGGACGCAAACAGATCCACATCCGCAATTCCCCATCTTTGACATATTGACAGAAAGATGTCGGGGTGAAGGGACCATTCTCCCCTGTCAATTCCCCATCCCTGGAATAAAAAATAGCTGACAGGCAAGGAATGTGGTTTTCTGCCAAAGATAGAATGTGATTCACCTCTTTCTGGGCCGCACGACTTCTCGTGCCCCCTTGGTGATTGATATAGGCCACAGCTGTGGCATTGTCGGATTGGATCCTGACAGGACAATTCCGTAGTCTGGGTGTCCAGGCCTCAAGGGCCAGGCGTACTGCCCGAATCTCTAGAATATTGATGGGCAAGGTCATCTCTGATTTGGACCATTACCTTTGGACAGATGCTTCTTCCAGGACTGCTCCTCAGCCCAGAAGGCTGACATCCGTTACCACTTTCCAGGTAACTGGTAGAAAGGATTTTTGCTTTTTTGAAGGTTCTTGGATATCAACCACCAATTGAGGCTCTGGCGCACATCAGGGGATAAATACATTGGAAAGTTCAGAGCTTGGACCCTTTTGTTCCAAGTTGACAGGATACTGTTTTGCAGCAGTCTTGAATGAAACTGCGCATAAGGAACGATTCTTCTTTGTTTTGAACTGAATCAGTTCCCTTGTGGAACTGATCCTTTCCTGGGGCAAAAAACACTCTTCTGAGCTGTATCTATGATCAGCCCCAAGTACTGCAATCTCCTTAATGGTTTTAAGGAGGATTTCTCCAGGTTGAAAATCCAAACTAGGTATTCCAGGTTGTTAACTGCGGTGACCAAAGATTGGTTTAAGCGGGCTACCGATTGATCTATTAGGAGAAGATAGTCTTAAGTAGGCTAGTATTGTTATACCTTGAGCCCTTAACCTGGCCAAAGGTGGAGCCAGGACCTTTGAAAACACTCAAGGTGCAGTAGCTAGACTGAAAGGCAGAGCTACAAACTGGAAATGAAGATTTTCCACCTCGAAGCGTAGAAATTTAAATGAGCCAGGAAAATCAGCACATGGAGATAAGCATCTTCGATGTCGATTGACGGCAGAAGTTCTCCCCCTTGTAGGATGGAGACTACTAAATCGGATTGACTCCATGCGAAAAGAACGGATATTCAAAAACCGGTTTAGATTTTTGACACCTAAAATGGGTCCGACAACCCCGTTTAGTTTTGGGACCGTTAACAGGTTTGAATAAAACCATAAACCTTGCTTCTTCCAAGGGGACCATTGATATCACGCTTTGAGACAAGAGATGATCCAAAGCTAGAAAGAGAGACTTCTTTTTCACTGGATCTCTGGGAACATTTGATCTGAGAAAACAAGGAGACAGAAACTCTCTGAACTCTAGTTTGTAACCTAGAGAAATTGAAGAAGCCACCCATCAGTCCTGACATTGTTCCTGCCAGACCCTTGAAAACTATAGAAGCCTTCCCCCCACTCGAGCGAGCGGGGGCGCCCCTTCTTAAGGAGGCTTTAATATTCTGTTTTGTGGGTTTCCTCCCCCAGGGCTTACTTTGACCCTGGGACTGACCCTGAGGTTTACCTCTTGAACCTGACAGTGGAGGCCATCGTGACTGCCTGGAGGCTTATGCCCTTGGCACTGGAGAAGAAGCACGTTTAAAAGAAAAAAAGCTTCCTAACCAGTAAAAGGGAACTTTTCTCATTAGAAATTCTTTGTATATACTTATCCAGATAGTCTCCAAATAACCATTCACCATAAAAAGGGAAACTAGCCAAGAGCTTTTTGCATGGCGATTCGGCTGACCAATTTTTCAGCCATAGGATTTTACGCACATGTACCAGCCCTAGCATGAGCCGTGAGGCCTGGAGAATAGAATCTATTATATCGTCCACTGTAAAACACAACGCTTCTGATATCCCAGCCAAATCCTGGGCCTGTTGATCAGGAATAACTGAGTACCTCTATAAACTGGTCCTATAAGGACTGAGATACTCTGATCGCTGCCAGCACTGACTGAACCTGCTAGCGAAATGGTTTTTTGTTTATTTAAAAAGGAACTCAAACGTCTTATCTGTTGGATCCTTTAGTATATGAGCATTGTCTACTGGACAAGACATGATTTTGTTTACAGAGGATATAGCAGCGTCAATTACTGGAATTCCCCATTATAAAACTCTTCTTCCATAGGATAAAGTATTGAAAACTTTTTCGGAGGAAAAAACTATTTATCTGGGTGCTCCCACTCAAAATACATTAGCTTCCATAGCCAAGAATGGATAGGAAAAACATGAATCAGATTGGGGAGGCTTTAGTGAACCCAAACCAGAAGTGGGCTCATCCACTGACTGCGTTACTGGCAGGAAAAATGTGGAGCGGACCAATTCAGTGAGAGACTGTACCAACAACCTTTCCTGTGAACCTGACACTTCCGTATCAGGTTCTTTGGAAGAGGAGGCATCAGCCTCTTCCTGGTCCTTTGAAAGAAATTCGTCATCTCTTGCTCCATGTTCCTCAGTAAGAGAGTCCTGAGCAATGGACAGGGACCTGCTACGCTTAGTCCCACTCTGGGATGCGATTAAGCATCAATCTTTTGCTTCAAACTTAAAACGGTTGAAGAAAAAACCTCCTTAGTAATATACACACAGGGGCTGCAGTGTTTAGAGCAGCTGCAACACTTGCCCCTCCTGATGGCTCACTTTAACCAGCTATATTACTCTCAGGGGAGGATGCCATCTTTACTGGGATGGATCCAGGCTTCCGTCTGACTTGTAAAAAGTCTTTCTAGAGCCCTTTTTGAGGTGTTTTGCACCCCCCCTTCTGAACATAGCCCGATGCACAAAGCAGAGGTACCATCAGAAGGAATGTATCCACTGCTTGAGCAATAGCCCAGCTCTGTCACTGCTATTAATGCTCGGCCTGATGCAGTAGTAAATGTGTCCAAGGAATGCCTGTGTCACCAAACTCTTATATGCAAACAAAAAAACATCAGTTTTACCTTAGCTCTTGTGCCCCTCCGCAGCTTGCAACAACACACATGGTGCCTTTTAAAAATATACCATCCCGCGCTGGACACCAACGCCACAATAAGCCCCAGCCCCCCCGCGTCGCCCACGGCCCTTCTCACCTTTTTTTTTTTGTGTTTGCCGCCTTTTTTTATATTTGTGTTTCTTTTTTTTCAAATCTTGCAGCACTCTTTCCCCACAGAAGAGGGGAAGAAAACCGGCACAGGGGGCATCTGTTGGGGAGAGGGAACCCCCCCAGCTATTTGGCCAGACGAAGAAGCATCTGCAGTTTTCAAGACACAGTGTGGGCTTTCTGAGCAGCATGAGACGGTGAGGGTGAGTGCTCAACAGCCCCCAGTGGTGACACATAGGCATGACAGCATTTACTACATTAAAGGAGACATTCATAAGAAAATTTTAAAAATTTCTTAGAAAACTCCACTTATCTTTCCCGCCGCAGGGTTTTCTGTGGTAAACCAAAAGACCCAATCTTCACCCTTCACCGTGGGTTCCGTTAAACCTTCAGGAGCTGGGGGATCCTCGAGGAAACCCACAATCCCGGACCTGTAATAGCACCACTTTATGGACTTAATACTAAAAGTACTGGATCCCGGGGTCCAGTTCCCTAAAAGAGAAGCGTTACAGGCAAGACCTCGTTTCTTCGGATACGAGGCCCGGGCACCATTCAATTCCGCCAAAAAAACACTTTGAATGGATCCGGCTGCAAGGATTGCTCCAGTGGAGCTCAGCACAGCACATCTTCACCTGTGACCAACACCTTAGACCAGGGGTCTCAAACTGGTGGCCCTCCAGCTGTTGCAAAACTACAAGTCCCATGAGGCATTGCAAGGCTTACAGTTACAAGCATGACACTCACTGGCAGAGGCATGATGGGACTTGTAGTTTTGCAACAGCTGGAGGGCCGTCAGTTTGAGATCCCTGCCTTAGACACTGGCGAAAAAACTGAGTTACTCCCACCAGTGGGAGGGGTTATATAGGGAGTGATCTTTTTAATTTAGGGCGTGCCAGTGTCCATCACCTGAAGGTGGCCTATAAGCCACATAGTAACTACTATGGCTCTGTGTCTCGTCATGTACGATAAGAAATGCATTTTGAACAACATGAAGTGTACTTACCAGGAGGTGGAGGGAATCCTGGAAATTGTGGAGGAGGTATTCCCGGAGGAAGAGTCGGAATCCCCATTGGGGGTCGATTCAGATGCGGTGGGTAAGACATATTAGCAATAGCAACCTATTTAAAAGTAAAAATAAGCATAATTTAAAATATATATTCATATTATACTGAGTCCTAGAAACAAAATAAAAGTTGTAAAAGCAAAGCAAAAAGTCTTGTTTGCATATGGTTAATTTTGCCAGAAGCAGAAATTGCCATCTCATTTATCAAAGTGAAATATTAGGGTGCATTCACACCTGCAAATGCATCCTGCCAGCTATTACACGCGCCCAGTGATTAGCCACGAGTGGGCAGCCCCATTGAAAGCAGCGAGAGGTTTCTGGCTTTTGTAAATTTATCGTGCCCACTCACCTGTCACATATCCAAAGCACATTTCTGTACACATACTGTATATTCCCAACATCCCACAGTTTGAGGGCTGTAGCCCTTTTAAAAGCTTTATAGTAATATAAATTGCATTATGCGCTTTTACCTCAATGATAAAAAGTTGATTTCGGTTAATTTTGAGATGCGTCTTTCATACTCAGCCGCATGTGCTTTTTCATGCTGTAATCGCATGCGAGTGATCGGTACTAGGACGAAGGTAGGTCTTTCAGATTATCTATTTGAACATAAATGATGCTGTGGTGTTGTAGGTGGCTTCACACAAATGGTTTATTCTGCCCCTTCCCATCCTTTTTCAGTGCCCTGATCTATTAAAATCTTCCATTAGCCTTCATCCCAGGGCTTCACAAAATGGAGAATCAGACGTTCCTCTTCACTCTGAAGTGGCTTGGAGTATTGGTGGTGACATCACTCCCAGTTTTACGGAAGAGAGTTTCAGCAGTGGATTGAACATTTCCATTACTCCACACTTGGGCTGTCAGTACAGTGACATTCCCCATTTGATTGGCCACAAGATTTTGGGACTGCATTGCTCAACGTCACAGCACTGCTTGGTGGGCATGCACTAGAGTTTTTTCTTCCCTTTCCCATGTGAGTGGATTTTATGCCTATTTTACAATAAAGTGGACATATTAATTTACTTTGAGCCGGACTTGTGCCACTTTAATTGGGACCCACCCGCTGGGACTGTCTATACTTTGATTTTCAGGTGCAGCACATTATGATTCTCAACGGCATACAAGGACATTCAATAGGCTGGAGGCTCCATGCTGTTCTGGGAGCACAGGTATGTAGCCCACATTAAAATATCCATATACTGTGGCTTCACATTACCACACATCCTGGTACTCTGTGCACTCCTCTTTGGTTTTGTTATCACTCTTCCGACTACAAGACTCAGTTGGCGTTTATAACAGCATAAGCACAAGATGGCCTTTTTATCCCCACAGACTGAGTCTGTTAGCGCCTAGACAGAGATTGTTTTCTTTCAATGGAGCTGCCTATTCTGCTGGGGTTCTCACATGTAATCGCCTGCAGAGTGCATTCATAGGTGTGAATGCACCCATAGACTAAGGTTCTGTGGACACCATACCAGCTAGCACCTGAGCATCCCATCCCAGTGTTTTAAAGTGCCAGGAGGGGAGCATATGTGCAGCATCCAGCTCTGCTACCTGCAGCACGTCAAAGCCTGTGGCAGGTTGCAACTTGACAGGGCTGAAGCTGCAGTGAGAGGAACTCATTTAGGGCCCTACATGTTTGAGAACAAATTCCCTGAATGCATGATATCTGTATTCGTCCTTGAACGCTTAGCACCCTGAACATAACTACCACCAAGTAAAGTGTTAAACCCCGGGCAGCGGGGCTGTACGCTGATCCTGTGCCTCCCGAGCACACTAAAACTCAGGGATGAGACACACAGATGCTAGATGCCCTGGGTGCAAAAGGCTAAAGTCTGCATTGGATTTGTGTGCTGCCAACCATCACGTCAAAAGATCCTGCTCCAAAGACCATCTAATGGTCACACATCTAAATCTGTCAGGTTCCTTACCAGGGGCATTTGAAGCCTTGGCTAAAGAAGAGGTACTGGAGGTTACCTATGTAACCCCAAATTACTGTGTGAATCACATAATGTTAATTATTTTCAATGAAAAACCTAAAAATGGAAAGGTGACTCAAATTTAGATCTACATGAGCATGTCGTTACCATTTACGAACACCAGAACTTCTATACAAGTGCACTTGCATTAATAAAGACTCAAACGGTTAAAACTATCGTAAGCAGAAAAACTGCGGGACACCAGAAAGCTGGTCAAAGATATAGAATAGGCTGAACATGCAATCATAATTGAATGGCAACATTTTCTCTTTATACCAAGTAAAGACATGTTTCTCTACTTTGTAGACCCCAACCAGCCAAATAAAACACCGCTAATCTCTCAATAGCCAGGTATGTCAAGCCTAATTCAGACCTTAACCACTTCAGCCCCCGAAGGTTTTACCCACTTCCTGACCAGGCCATTTTTTGTGATACGGCACTGCGTCGCTTTGACTGACAATTGCGCGGTTGTGCGATGCTGTACCCAAATAAAATTGACGTCCTTTTTTTTTCCACAAATAGAGCTTTCTTTTGGTGGTATTTCATCACCTCTGCAGTTTGCAGTTTTAATTTTTTGCGCTATAAAACAAAAAAAATATTTTTGATAAAAACAATATTTTTTACTTTCTGCTATAAAACATACAAAAAAACTTTCAAAAAAAGTCATCAATTTAGGCCAATATGTATTCTGCTACATATTTTTGGTAAAAAATCCCAATAAGCGTATATTGATTGGTTTGCGCAAAAGTTATAGCGTCTACAAAATAGGGGATATATTTAGGGGCTTTTATTTTGTTTTTACTGGTAATGGCAGCGATTTGTGATTTTTAGCAGACAAATCTGACACTTTTTGGGGACCAGTGACACCAATACAGTGATCAGAGCTAAAAAAAAAAAAATGCACTGATCATCGTATAAATGACACTGGCAGGGAAGGGGTGGACTACAGGGGTGATCCAGGGTCATCCAGGGGTTAAATGTGTTCCCTGGGAGGTGTTTCTAACAGAGCAATGGTGTGTTTTGCTCACAGCTGCTCCGTCTCGCCTGTGAACAATCGGCGGGTTGCAGAGGCCGCCGGACCTGCTAATTGGTTGGACACAGAGGGAGCGGCACGCCCACTAAACCGCGTCCACGAAATCATGTACAGGTACGTGATTTTGCGCACCTGGGCTGCCCTGCCGCAGTAAATGTACGTGGGGCAGCCAGGAAACGGTTAAAGTGGTTGTAAAGGTTGAAGGTTTTAGGCGGACCCAAGGTTCACACAATCATACACCATTGCAGTGGGTTGGAGAGTTTAAATACCTTGGGGTTAGAGTGTCTAGGGATGTCAGTCAATATTATGATCTAAACATGCTCTCCTTGCTTCGACTCCTGCGGGAGAAATGCCAGTCTTGGTCCGGACTTCCACTGAATTTACTGGGCCGTATATATTCTCAAAATGATCATTTTACCCAAATTCAACTATTTTTTCCGTAATAGTCCGATCTGGATATCGCAGATCTTTTTTCAAGAAATTGATAAATGCATCACCTCTTTTATATGGAATGGTGCTATACCGAGACTGGCAAAATCCACACTGCGTTCACCGACGCACCTGGGGGGTTTGGCCCTCCCAGACGTCAGGGTTTATTACTGGGCAGCAATGCTGGTTACTGTTTACTGGTGGTTTGAGGCGAAGAAGTCTAACGCTGCGGTTTGTGTTAAGGCAGCCTGGCTAGGCTCACTACAAGAGCTACAAAATCTGGCGTATAGAGGAACGGTAGCCTATAGAGATCTCCCTGCCCCGACTAGGGCGACGATAAGGGTTTGGATTGCGGCTAGACGTAGGTTCCGCCAAGTGGGTCGCTGGTCTCCAGTCCAGCCTCTCTGGGGAAACCCTAACTTGCCTCATTTTAGGTCAATACCAGATCCCCAGGTTTGGGCGAGATTCGGCGTTAAGACTTTAAGGGATATTATGCCCACGGGCATACTAATGTCATTCTCGCAATTATCCAGGAAGTATGATCTTCCTGGGTGGATGTTCTTTCGCTACATTCAGCTGAGACATGCGGCCAGGGCTCAATTCCGCACACCACCTGTTCTACAATTAGACCCCATAGAGAATCTATTGTCCTGTGAAGACCTGAAAAAGCCACTGTCGGCTCTGTATGGTATCTTGCTTCCAATTGACAGCGTAAAAATGGATAGACTCTGGGAACAATGGAGGGCTGATATCCCATCAGAGAAGAAGATTGGGAGGATAGTCTTGAACAGGGCCCCAAACTAGTTATAGCTGCAAGTGATAAACTTATACAAACCAAATTTCTCCACAGGGTTTACTTCACCCCGGTACGTATGTCTAGAATATATCCTGACAGAGACCCACAATGTCCCAGATGTTTGACACACCCGGGCACATACCTACACATGTTCTGGGATTGCCCTATGCTATCGACCTTCTGGGCGGAAATATTTGACCAGTTGAACGTTCGCCTTGAGTTGAATGTCCCTGTGACGCCTGAACTGGCCTTACTAGGTATACATGACTATGATCAGCGATCACACCACAGCAAACTGTTAATTTCATATTTGCTCTTTATGCTAAGAAAGAAATATTGTGTAAATGGTCCTCTTCTACCCCCCCCCCGGATATAGCTACATGGGAAAACAAAGTCAATGCTGCCCTCCCATTGTATAAATTGACGTACATCAATCGTGGGTGCCCATAGAAGTTCGACAAGGTGTGGTCCTCATGGGCGTCGATTTAGGTAATGGGATAATGTCAACAGAACCATAAGACCTACTAATTGCCCCATGCTCTCTTATGTCTCCCTGAACTCCATCCCCCCCACACACACACACACACACACACACACACACACACACACACACACACACAGAGCTTTGTTTCGTGTTGGTTTCCCCCTTTATCTCCCCTTTTTTGTATTCTCCCCCCTTTCACTCAGGAACTACACCCCTGAACAGGGAACTGGAAAATTTACTACTTTAAATACTGATTTATGTTTTTTCTTCTGACAATGATTTACGATGTATGCACTATGTGATATGGGTAATCTTGAAACAACTGAATGTGAACCTATAATATTGTAAATATCATTTTATACAATAAAGCACTCCTGGTTGGAAAAAAAAAAAAAAAAAGGTTGAAGGTTTTATACCTTCATGCATTCTGTGTATGAAGGTAAAAAACCTTGTGTGTTCTGCTCCCACAATACTCATCTGAGCCCCCCTTATGATCCAGCAATGTGCATGGGAGCCTCGGCTGTCCCAGGCCTCTCTGTCACTGGCTGAGACAGCAGCGGGATTAGCTCCCACTGCTGTCAGTCTCAGCCAGTGAGCCAATGAGGAGAGTGCAGGGGAGGACCGAGCAATATGAAGATCACGTGACCCTTTTTTTGAGAATCAGAAGAGTCAGTTCATCAAAGTAAAGTATCAAATGTGAAGTAAATACAGCACATTTGTTAAAAATTTTAAATACAGCAAAAAAATAAATAAACCATTAAAGTGGATGTAAACCCAATGTCATCCTTTCTAAACTACTGCCATAGGGGTTATCTATAAGGATATACATGCCTCCTGCATGTATCTTTACCTGTCAAATGTCTCCCCTCTGTTATGAGAGCTGAAAAACTGCATATTCTGTGGGTGGGTCTGTTGTCTGGAGCTCGGTGGGTGGAGTCCTGATGTCAGTAGACTCCCCGCCCACCTCTACACTCCCCTTGTCAATATGCATTTTCTCCTGTGTATTTCTAAGACTAAACTTCTGCTATGATCTCTAACATCCAGTGAAAAGACAGGAAAGTAACCACATGACTTCAGCATGCCAAATCATGCTGAGGTGTGGAACAGCCAATCCTTGCAGAGCTGCTGAAGAAAGGAGTGGGGGAGGGAATTAAAAAATAATGCATGTCTTAGGCTAGTGCACGAGATGTAAATCACCTGTCACTCACAGCAAGGGGGAGGATTTGACAAAGTTTTTCTCAGTTTGTCAAGATTTTTCTCACTGAACAATAAGAGGATTGCTCAGAGATGGATTAACTCTGTGTGGCAAGACTGGGCTCAAATGATAGGAAATCTTATACTCTACAGTATGACATAAAAAAAAAAAAAATTTCGGGTTTACATCCACTTTAAAGAGGAACTGCAGTCCGCTCACATAATTTGTAATAAAAATATCTTTGCCATTCTAAAGCTTCCCTCCAACCACTTTGCATATTTTCTATATACTGTGATTCTGTACTTGCCAATTATGCTTCAGAAATCTCCCCCCACTGAGTCTGGTGGCAACCATTTTAACTGTGAGCAGCTGAAACTGCTGCCTGTTCACTTCCTGGATTTACACACACACACACACAGAAAGAGAGGTACCTCCAGCTCTCATTGGCCCTCTTATGACTCATCCCCCCTCCCTTCCTGGCAAACTCTCATGAGTGTGAGAGATTGATAGAGAGCTGTGCATAATGTTATAAGCCTAGGCTTTTTAGCAGAAAAGAAACAGGAAGTGGGCCTGCATAAGGTATATACTGGCAGAAAAAAAAAGTGTTTTACTATCCAAAGTTAAAATAACAAGGGCAGATTTAAAGAGGAAGTAAACCCCGACTGTCATGGCACAGGCACTACAGAAACGGCACGATCGTGCCCTTTCTTCTGTGCGCATGCGTCGATGACCTCGGTGCAAGGGTATATGGGTAATATCTCCTAAACCGTACAGGTTTAGGAGATATTTCCAGTACCTACAGGTAAGCCTTAGTATAGGCTTACCTGTAGGTAAAAGTGATGTGTAAGGGTTTACAACCATTTTAATAGATGGAAAGTTGAAAAAAATGACTGAAGTTCCGCTTTAAAGTAAATTCACTAAAGCAGGGGTCTGCAACCACCAGGCCGTGGCCCATTACTGGGCCCTAGCGTCTCTGCAGCCGGGCCACAGTGGGCCGGCAGCGTGGCATTCCTCATCTGGTGGCAGGCAGCGTGGCAAGTGGGAATCCTCATCTGGTGGCATTCCTCACCTGGTGGCAGGCAGGGTGGCAAGCGACGTGCCTCACCTGGTGGCAGGCAGGGTGGCAAGCGACGTGCCTCACCTGGTGGCAGGCAGGGTGGCAAGCGACATCTGGTGGCAGGCAGCGTGGCAAGTGACACTCGGGACTCACACTGATTCTGCATTATGGCGAGCTGAACTTTTGCATTTATATTACAATGTAATATACTGTAAGAAATAATGTGCTTCAATCATTCTGACACCATACCAACCATGGTGCAGTGATGATTGAAGCGCCAACACCAGCTCTTGCCCTCTCCGGCTCCAAGGTTTTTAGATACATTCAGATAAAACAAACATTTTTACACCACCAGGCATCTGCCCCAACACTATGACTACATACGAACGTCTGTACATCTGACCAAGGAGTAATAACCAAACTTCTCTGCTTTATTAACCACTGCAAAGCCCCTTCTCCCAGCTTACACCTCCAACTGGGCAACTGACTTTGAACCTTACGTCGTGGACTGGTCAGACATCTGGCAAGCAAACCACAAGATATCGCTCTATCTTGGCCCTGGAAACATCCTATAAAAGCATTATCGAGATAATTACCTAGTACCAAATCGGATAGCAAAATATGTCCCGGGTTACCCGTCGGCCTGTTCTTCGGGGTTGCGGAGAGCCCAGCACAAACCTTCAAACTTGATGGACTTGCCCATTAGTGAAGCTTTTTAGGTGGAAATTTCCCCTTTTTGCCCCCACTTATTTGATAGACCTCTGCAACCTGACCCTCAAAGTCAGGGTCTACAGCTATCTATGAGATAAGCATGTCCAAAACCCAATAAAATCCTTGAATTGGGGGGGGGGCCTGAAAAGAAATGTTAGTTGTCCATAGCAACAAATACTACGGTTTTATTGCCAGTGTCACAATAAAAGATGTTTTTAATGGGCTGCTATGGGTTAAGCCCCATACACATGATCAGAATAATCGTACAAAAAATACTGCTTTCGAAACGATCGTATGATAATCTGATCGTTAGTACACAGCTTATGTCCGAAATTTTCTAAAAGGGACAAACATTTTCCCCTTAAGATACCAGGTCATATGATTTTAGTTTAATCAGTACAGCTTTTGTCCGAAAATGCAATACAAATACACTACATAGCTTCCAAATTTTTATTCTGTTGTATGAGAATTTTCATACATTAGTAACCTATTCGTTTTTGATATGAGATTAGCGTACAAAAAAAAAAAAAAAAAATGGACGATCATCATCTCGTGTGTACTAGGTATAACATGCAATAACATCATTCTATCATCATTTACAGAGTAAAATTGGTAGTAAACTCAGTTCTACCACTTGCACCTAAAGGCAAGCCTATAGTAAGGCTTAAATGTAGGTACTGTGAATATCTCCTAATTCAGAGTGAATGCAGCAGATGACGTTACCGGCGCATGCGCTCTGAAGGGGCGGCATAGAGTGCTGGACCTTCAGAGCCCCTACCATTTCTCTGCCTTCTGCTGACAAGTCCCCAATCCATGGGTGATAACACTGCTCTGTACTGTAGTCTCCATAGTACAGGAAACTTGTTGATGGCAGAACTAGCAGTTGAAAATAAAGGAAATAAAATGTGAAAAAAGACGACAAATGCAGCCACCACTTCTAAAGACCAGGAGTGCTGAAATACTATCAGTTTTTTTTCTTGGGTTTAGAGACATTTTAAACTGGTATTAAACCCATAATTAAAAATGTAAAAATGTAATGTAAGGGGGCCCAAGACTGTGTTGGGGAGGTAGGTAGAGGGCACTGTGATGGGGGCTACCTAGGCCTGTATTTGGGGGGCTGGGTAGAGGACACTCTGATTGGGGGGTACCTGGGTCTGTGTTGGGGAGGTAAGTAAAAGTCACTGTGATGGGGGTACCCCGGGCCTATGCTTGGGGGTAGAGGTCACTGTTATGGGGGGTAGGTAGAGGGCACTGTGATAGGGAGGTAGGTACCCAGGCATGTGTTGAGAAGGTAGGCAGAGGGCACTGTAATGGGGGTACCTGGGCTTGTGTTGGGGCGGTAGGTATAGGGCACTGTGATAGGGAGGGAGGTACCCAGGCATGTGTTGGGGAGGTTGGTAGAGGGCACTGTGATGGGGGGGGGGTAAAGGGCTCTATGATGAGGGGTACCCGGGCATGTGTTTGGGAGGTAGGCAGAGGGCACTGCGATAGGGAGGGAGGTACCCAGGCATGTGTTGGGGAAGTAGAGGGCCCGTTGATGTGGTTACCCTGGCATGTGTTGGGGAGGTAGGCAGCAGGCACTGTGATGGGGGTTACCCGGGCATGTGTTTGGGGGGGTAGGTAGAAGGCACTGATGGGGAGTACCCAGGTATGTGCTGGGAGGGTGGAGGGCTATATGGGGGGGGGGGGTACAGGGCACTATAATGGGGTACCCAGGCATTTGTTGAGGGTAGGTAGAGAGCTCCATGATGGGTAGATCGAGGGGTATCCGTCCATGTGTCGGGGGGCGCTATAATGGGGGGCTACCCAGATATGTGTTGGTGGGCAGGGGGCGCTATAATGGGGCACTATCCAGACATGTGTTGGTGGGCAGAGGGCACTATAATGGGGCACTATCCAGACATGTGTTGGGGGGGCAGAGGGCACTATAATGGGGCACTATCCAGACGTGTTGGGGGGGCAGAGGGCACTATAATGGGGGGCTACCCAGACGTGTTGGGGGGGCAGAGGGCACTATAATGGGGGGCTACCCAGACGTGTTGGGGGGCAGAGGGCACTATAATGGGGGGCTACCCAGACGTGTTGGGGGGCAGAGGGCACTATAATGGGGGGCTACCCAGACGTGTTGGGGGGCAGAGGGCACTATAATGGGGGGCTACCCAGACGTGTTGGGGGGCAGAGGGCACTATAATGGGGGGCTACCCAGACGTGTTGGGGGGCAGAGGGCACTATAATGGGGGGCTACCCAGACGTGTTGGGGGGCAGAGGGCACTATAATGGGGGGCTACCCAGACGTGTTGGGGGGCAGAGGGCACTATAATGGGGGGCTACCCAGACGTGTTGGGGGGCAGAGGGCACTATAATGGGGGGCTACCCAGACGTGTTGGGGGGCAGAGGGCACTATAATGGGGGGCTACCCAGACGTGTTGGGGGGCAGAGGGCACTATAATGGGGGGCTACCCAGACGTGTTGGGGGGCAGAGGGCACTATAATGGGGGGCTACCCAGACGTGTTGGGGGGCAGAGGGCACTATAATGGGGGGCTACCCAGACGTGTTGGGGGGCAGAGGGCACTATAATGGGGGGCTACCCAGACGTGTTGGGGGGCAGAGGGCACTATAATGGGGGGCTACCCAGACGTGTTGGGGGGCAGAGGGCACTATAATGGGGGGCTACCCAGACGTGTTGGGGGGCAGAGGGCACTATAATGGGGGGCTACCCAGACATGTGTGGGGGGCAGAGGGCACTATAATGGGGGGCTACCCAGACATGTGTTGGGGGGCAGAGGACACTATAATGGGGGACAACCCAGACAAGTGTTGGTGGGCAAAGGGCACTATAATGGAGGGTACCCAGACATGTGTTGGGGCAGAGGGCACTATAATGGGGGGTACCCAGACATGTGTTGGGGCAGAGGGTACTATAATGGGGGGTACCCAGGCAAGGGTTGGGGGAGAGGGCACTATAATAGGGGGGTACCTAGACAAGGGTTGGGGCAGAGGGCACTATAATGGGGGGCCACCCAGACAAGTGTTGGGGGCACCCAGACAAGTGTTGGGGGCACCCAGACAAGTGTTGGGGGCACCCAGACAAGTGTTGGGGGGGCAGGGGGCAATATAATGGGGGGTACCCAGACATGTGTTGGGGGTAGAGAGCACTATAATGGGGGGTACCCAGACGTGTTGGGGGTAGAGAGCACTATAATGGGGGGTACCAAGACATGTGTTGGGGGTAGAGGGCACTATAACGGGGGGTACCAAGACATGTGTTGGGGGTAGAGGGCACTATAACGGGGGGTACCCAGACATGTGTTGGGGGTAGAGGGCACTATAACGGGGGGTACCCAGACATGTGTTGGGGGTAGAGGGCACTATAACGGGGGGTACCCAGACATGTGTTGGGGGTAGAGGGCACTATAACGGGGGGTACCAAGACATGTGTTGGGGGTAGAGGGCACTATAACGGGGGGTACCCAGACATGTGTTGGGGGTAGAGGGCACTATAACGGGGGGTACCCAGACATGTGTTGGGGGTAGAGGGCACTATAACGGGGGGTACCCAGACATGTGTTGGGGGTAGAGGGCACTATAACGGGGGTACCCAGACATGTGTTGGGGGTAGAGGGCACTATAACGGGGGGTACCCAGACATGTGTTGGGGGTAGAGGGCACTATAACGGGGGTACCCAGACATGTGTTGGGGGTAGAGGGCACTATAACGGGGGGTACCCAGACATGTGTTGGGGGTAGAGGGCACTATAATGGGGGTACCCAGACATGTGTTGGGGGTAGAGGGCACTATAATGGGGGTACCCAGACATGTGTTGGTAGGATCTCCCATACAAAAGATGGGGTGAGCCGTGTGTGTGCCATGAACACCCCAGCATTAGTAGGGGACAGGGGGGTCTCCCACACTGGGGGGTGAGTGGACGGCCTGCCCCTCACACACACAGCCGGGCTGTAGATGGATGGATGGATTGGGAGGTCTTCCCGCCATGCCCTCGGTCCGGCCAGGTGGTGGAGGAGAGGCCTTTCCCCTCACAGACAATACACATTCCCCGCACACTGCTAGGAGGACAAAGCGGGACAGCCGCCCCTCTCCGCACCACTCAGACGCCCCGTCCCCCCGGAGCTCCCCTGCCCCCCGTATACGGGCACACTGCGGCCGCCAGACTCACTCACCTACCCCGGTAAGGATGGGGTCGCCTGACTGAACAGAGGGCTGAGCGCTTCTTCTCTTCCCTGAGGCTCCACAGGTCACCAGCGGGAAAGTTCGGTGTGTTGTCAGCTCCGGGATTCGGTCGGTATTTTGTCCTGTGAGGCGGGTCCCCGATCCACAAACTAGGCCGCACTCACGCCGCAGCGCTGCTCGCGAGGGCCAGCATGCAACGCGCGAAAGAGGGCGGAGAGCGCGTGTGCACTGGTAGGGGCGGGGCTACCGGGGCGCCATCTTGGAAAAGGAGGGGCAGGCAGAGCTGTGTGCTGAGATTGTAGGCATGTTAGTGTACATGGAATAACAACAGCTATGTATTGCCCATGAAGTTTACTTTAATGTACAACATTAGATTGATATTTAGGGAGAGCTTGAGGGGTGTCTATCCCCTTCATCTGAGATCGTTTCCCTAAGAAGAGGATAGACACCTGAGAGCTTGTCCTCAAAATTCCAGTCAGTGCAAAGAAAATGGACAGAACTCAGCTGAAGTACTGAAAAGATTTCTGTCCCAGATATTATACAGCGTGTTTCCTAAAAGAATGACCCCATTTCAAATAGTTGAAATTCAATCATGGATATGTTCCAGTTACCAACAACCTTGGGGATGTGAACTATCTGTGGAGATGACATGGCGGATTGGCAGATTATGCTCCAAGCTGCTTCAAAGAGTTCCAGAAATGCAGTCATTCTAGAAAATGCTTATAAGGTCATATATCCCGATGGTACTATAACGCCTGGCCCGAATAATTCCCCAATACCCATCAACCTGCTATCACGGATGTTGCATATCTGGTGGTCACTGCCATATGGCGACCTGACTGTGGATCCAGGTTTTACACGCTTTTATGAACATCACTTCATTCAGATGTAAAGAGAAACCCCTGCGAAGCCCTTCTCTTCCAACCTATAGAATCCTTATTGCGAGCAGAACGCAAGCTGGCAACGCACCTCTTTGTTGCGACCAAACTAACTATAGCGAAAGCCTGGAAAACTCCTGCAGTCAGTTGTGAAACATCGCATCAACAACACTATGGTCAATGAGAGATTAGCAGCTATACTCTCTGATACCCATGACCAGTTTCTACAAGTTTGGCAACCCTGGATATCCTACGCTCATCCTTTACACTTTGAACAAACGCTACTGACACTGTGATAATTTTAGATTAGGCACATTGCCCTCTGAGACCTCTCTCTCTCTCTCTCTCTCTCTCTCTCTCTCTCTCTCTCTCTCTCTCTCTCTCTCTCTCTCTCTCTCTCTCTCTCTCTCTCTCTCTCTCTCTCTCTCTCTCTCCGCTCTTTCTTTTTTTTTTCTTCTCTTTCTTACTTTCCTTACTCTTTTACAGCATTCTCACTCTTCTTCTTAACCGAAGAGGTCCTTCTCATACCATGTCTCTTTCTACACCTCAACTGACTGACATCCTCCCGGCTTAGCAGCCGAGAGCGGGCTATAACTCAGTGCCTCTCTTGACAGTTTTGAGGCTTGGCTGCCTCTAGCTCTTCTGTTTTTCGTTTTTTGTTTCTACTGATCATTATGCTTCTTTTTTTTTTTGAGAAATGCTAGAACACTACAGTGGTTCAGTTTACCTATTGTAATAATTTACTTACTGTAATTGCCTTTTACTCCATTGTATTTTGAAATTGAACCTCAAGTTATGTCACATGTATCAGTTTCTAATACTTGTCAGTCGGTTCTGTATACCTATGCTATTTGCTAATAAAAACCTTTGTAACAAGAAGATTTGGGGCCAGAATTTTTACAATGATTAGACAAACCACAGGCTTATCTATTCCCAAGTCCCCTCACATAGCTTTACTAAACTTCCCACCGGAAAAAACACCAAAAAAACAAACGGAGACTTGTTCTCTTCATCTTATTAGAAGCTAAATTGACAGTAGCAAAGGCGTGAAAACAGCTCAAGGTCTCCAGTACCTTGGCAAAACAAAAGATCTCATGGATCATGGCCCAGGAAAAGATGGTCAGTATTCTACAAAATACAGCCGAGAAGGTCAAGGCCACCTGGAAACCGTGGGCTGACTACATGCATATATCCCTGTCAAACACTTTAAGCTGATTTGAATCTTGCCAAAAGGGCTCTCCAGTAGAACATCTATCTAGTCTTTTAATCTATCCCCTCATTTTCTGAATCTCTATTTCCTTCTACTGTTTCCCTCCTTTATCCTCCTTACCTACACTCCTTTCTCTTTATCCAATTATCGAAAGGATTATGCGTTCAGGAAACAAGCTCACTATGTACTGTGGGAAAATACAAATCAGAGCAAATCCAGATAGTAAGTAAAACTATTCTCAACACCGTTCAGGAACAACATGTACAGAATGTAGTAAGATTACCTATAGATAGTCTAACATCATCCCCTGAGGGAAAATCTACAACATATTACTTTCAATACATTGATCGTTTACATACCTGGTTACCACCAAAGTCTTACATAGAAAAGGAATCCACTCGACATGCCACATCATTTGTATCTTTTCCTTGCTAGATGGAATTATGCTCATAGATACTCTTATGCCCTGTACGCACGGTCGGACTTTTCGGATACAAAAAAAGGACAGCCCGTCCGACAGACTTTCGACAGACTTTTGGCGGACTTGCGGCAGACTTTCTAACCAACAGACTTAACTACATACGATCACACAAAAGTCCAACGGATTCATACGTGATGACGTACGACCGGACTAAAGTGAGGAAGTTGATAGCCAGCAGCCAATAGCTGCCCTAGCGTGGGTTTTTGTCCGTCGGACTAGCATACAGACAAGCGGATTTCTGGGTCCGGTGGAGTTACGACGTAAAGATTTGAAGCATGTTCCAAATCTAAAGTCTGTCAGATTTGCGACGGGAAAAGTCCACTGAAGGTCCGGTGAAGCCCACACACGATCTTATTGTCCGCAGGATTTGGTCCGTCGGCGTCTGTCGGACCAGTCCGGTCGAAAAGTCCGACCATATGTACGCGGCATTACTATCTGTATTTGTATACCAGTATCCTACACTATGCAATAACACAGTTTGTATGTTTTTCAACCCTAATAAAAATCAATTGAGAGAGGAGGAGCTGCCCCTCACTTTGCCGCCACAGCTCGATCCCTTGAGGAGTGTCGGGAGTGAGGAGCCCTCTCCTCCTTCAGAGTTTGCAGATGTACTAGAAGCCTCATTGAGGGTTCATAGGATCTCGTTGTTTTCTGAAGCATTGTGTTATGCTATGTTTTTGTGTACCTGATGTAAGGAAACCCTTACACGAATACCTGTGTTACAATGCTTTCACTGAAAATTCAATAAAAACTATTGAAAACAAAAAACCTTTGTGTTAAAATGTGTTACGGTTACATAACAAATTACAAGCTATTAAAGCGGTAGTAAAGCCCGCTTGGTGATTTTTACCTACAGGTATGCCTATAATGAACCTTACTTGTAGGTAAAATGAATATTCACCCCTGAAGCAGCCGGTGACATCACCAGCCCATGCGATCAGAAGGTCCGCATACCGTGCTGGACCTTTAGAGCTTCATGCAGGAACCGAGGGCTCCCGCACGCATGTGCGCAGTGATGTCATTGCGGCTCCGGCCACTCAGCATTGGAGTCCATTAACCAGGATGGAAGACTGGGGAAGCTGTCAGCAGTGACAGCGCACCGCTGGAGGGCTTTATTGTAAAGTAAGTATTTCATTTTCATAATTAGCTTCTTTTTTTTTTTCTTAACTCTGAGGCAGTTTTCTACCGCTTTAAGTAAGTCCTCAAGCCATGTTATAAATGTTCTATGTTCCCCCCACCTGCTGCATGGATAAAATTTAGACGCTAGCTGAATTTGTCCCCAACGCATCTGAGAGTGTCTATTTCCACAGAAGTTACAGCAGCCATGATTCTGTTTTTGAGCTCATCCGAGTCAGTGGGTAATGGTGGAACATAATGTCTGGAGATCTTGGGAGCCAAGAGTGTAGTGCCAGATTTTGGGCTTTCATAGCCTCCAACCATCCCTGATTTCCAGGGACTGTCCCTAATTTGGAACCAAGTCCCTCTGTCCCTCTATCCTCCTCATTTGTCCCTCATTTTGGTCTGATCTATATTTGTATATAAAATGCACTTTTTTATCTTTCAAAAAAGTGCTTCCCAGTGCTAATAGCTGGTTCACACCGGGACGACTTGTCAGGCGACTTAGTCACCTGACAAGTCACGCTCCGTTCTGTACAATGGAACCGTTCTAATAGGAGCGACTCAAGTCGCTCCGACTTAGAAAAAGGTTCCTGTACTACTTTGGGGGTGACTTGAGGCGACTTGCATTGACTTCTATATAGAAATCATTTTGCAAGTCGCCGCTGCTGTCATGTGCAGGTCGCCTGAGGCAGTTGCGCTGCAAGTCGTGTTGCCTCAGTGTGAAACGGCTCTAAACCTTTCATTCAATTTCTAAATTGCTCTATTGTAAATTTCAAAAGCCAATATAAAAGAAGAGTAGTGGTAAAAAAACAAAAACAAAAAAACATTGCCTCAACGTTGGATACCCAAGTGTTTTTTTTTTTTTGTTTGTTTGTTTTTTCACCACTACTCTTCTTTTATAGTGGCTTTTGAAATTTATAAATAGAGAAATTTTGAAATTGAATTGATCTGTCTTATGCTGGCAAATATGTACATTAATTTACACACAGAGCGGTGGATTGGCCCGCCCCCTGTAGATCTAAATTTATCTCCCTTTAAGATGCAGGGGCAACATGGACAGTTGTTAACCCCACACTTATAATTACCTGTAAAATCCAACCAGGTTCTCCTCTGTGTCTTAGAATGAAAATCACTGGGAGATGGAAATCTACCTAGAGAGGGAGCCTGGCGAGAAACTATCCTAATACCCCTGGATAATATCTTAGCATAGGTTTTATCCTCATATAGTATTGGAATACTTCTCTCAATTATACTTTTTATCTTTTTTTTTTTTTTTTTCAGGGGAGAGAAATTCCATGTGAGGAGGTTTGATGATGGCGAAGGTGAACGGTAATGGCCAATTCACACCAGTGCGTTGATCTGTGTTTTAGCACAGCTGTAAAATGCAGATCAACGCAAGGAAATCTAAAAAAAATCTGAAAAAACATCACTTCCAATGTGTCCTATTCACACCATAACACTCACATGCATGTCAAAGGACATTAAAATGTATATCAGCGCCTTAAAACGTGACTAAAATGGATGGAAATGTACATGAATTTTCTATACACTTTAGAGCAAGTCAGTGTGAATTGGCCCTAAAAGCTGGGCCCCTCTTAGCAACGTCCTGGGAGTTTTCCAGTCAAGCTTCTAGAGGTACGCAAATGGCTAAACTTATGGAACCAAGGGCATTATTCAACTTTAGTTTGAGTTTGTTTTGTCTACAGACGCCCCTTATCTGCATAATCTGCAGTTTTAAAGGTGGACTAACCCGTTAAATCCTTCAAATGAACTGGCAGTCCCAGCCATTATACACAATAACAAATTAAAGTGATTCTTAAGCCTAAACATCCTGATGTTTCCCTGCATTAAGGTAGAAATTGTTCCAGTGGCACTATCGCCTCCTCAACCTCCTTATACTTACCTGAGCCATCACTCGTTCCAGCACTGTGCCTGTCTGTAGGGGCTCTCTCCCTCACTCCTATAGGCTTTGTTGCGGAAACAGGAGCCATTGGTGGTCAGTCAAATCCTCTGAGGAAGGAACGGGGGGGGGCGGGACCAAGCCGCACTGTGTGTGTCTATAGACGCAGCAGTGTGGCTCGAGATCAAGCTTGCACATGCCCCCCCATAGGAAGTGGCTTTCTATAGAGGTGCATGGGGAAGAGGTGGAGCCAGGAATGCTGGTAAAGGACCCCAGAAGAGGAGGATCCGGGCTGCAATTCCATTGCACAGAGCAGGTAAGTATAACATGTTTGTTATTTAAAAAAATAAAAATAAGACTTTACAATCAGTCCTTTTAAGGGGATGACAACTCCTAGTGTGCAACAGAAGTCAAATATAAATAAAATAAAACTTTCATGTTTGTGTCTTCATGTATGTGAATATTACTTTATATGAAAATGAATCGCAATAATAACACACATATATGGTGAAACTTTCTGTTTTATCATTTATGCAATTATATAACAGAACATTTGAGTTTTGCTGTAAAAGTTACAAGTGCTTTCATGAAGTTTTGTGGTTGTAACAAATGTGTCCAAATTAAATACAATGTAATTGGAAAATGAAACACTGATAAGAGACCTAAAGTGTGTCCTTGTTCAAAATGACACATGAAACAATGTCTGCTGGTAATAACAAAATCCTGTCGTTGTTGTTAGAGATTACAGATGTTTATCCGTTTAGAGCCTTCACTATGGTCATATTAGATAGCATACAGAAGACTAGAAGCAGCCTATACTCCCCTAGATGTACTATGCTACTGGGTCCTAACGTTAGCAGTGAAGAGGGTTTGGCCTCCCTGTTGCAGTTAAAAGCGATACAAACAACTTTTTAAAAATAAAATTCAAGTATGTATTCCTAAACCAGAGGGTTAGAGAGGGAGAGGGAAATGGAGAGGTTTGGGAGCTCACAGAGGACATTATAAGGAGGCAGAAATAGATTACAGGGCCATTAAAGTGGGTGTAAACTCACTTAAAAAAAAAAAAAAAAAACTAACACCTGCAAGACAAAGGCATAATGAGCTAGTATGCGTAGCATACTAGCTCATTATGTAATACTCACCTGAGATCGAAGCCCTTGTTGCGGTGCCCGTACACAGCACTGGCCGGCGACATCACTCCCGGGGGTTATTTCCGGGTATTGCAGGTACGGCGCTGTGATTGGCCAGAGCCACGATAACGTCACGGTAACGGCACACTCACTGAAGCAACGGCACATGCGTGCCATTGCTTCAGTTTGTGTCAGTGCGCATGTGCCGATGACGTCGGCACATGCAAATACAGGGGATATCTCCTAAACCGTGCAGGTTTAGGAGATATCCTGGGTAGCTACAGGTAAGCCTTATTATAGGCTATTATGCCGCGTACACATGATCAGACTTCTCGTCGGAAAAAGATATGACGGCTTTTCCGACGGGATTCCACTCAAGTTTGCCTTGCATACACACGGTCAAGCAAAAGTTCGCTAAACTTACGACCATCAAGAACGCAGTGACGTACAACACTACGACGAGCCGATAAAAAGGAAGTTTAATGCTTCCGAGCATGCGTCGAATTGTTCCCGAGCATGCGTAGGAATTTTGCGTGTCTGAATTGCCACAGACAATCGCATTTTCGGATAGGAACTTTTTCCGACCAAAAAATTGAGAACATGCTCTCAATCTTTTGCTGGCTGGAATTCGGCCAGCAAAAGTCTGATGGAGCATACACACAGTCGCATTATCTGACGAAAAACTCTCATCGGTCTTTTGCAGGCCGAAATTCCGATCGTGTGTATGCGGCATAAGGGTTTACAACCACTTTAAAGAAATATTAATCCCAAAATATTTCCTTGTCAAAAGAAGTTTATTGAGTATACAATATTATAAAGATGCATAAAGTAAGTTTACAAGGATCTATAAAGTAAGCTCATTGTTTTACAGTAGGGATTATATAGGTAAATATCATGAAATTTCAAATATTAAACATTGGGTTCACGTAAACATAAATTAAAGATATATATAATTTCCTTAGTTACTTTTGTAGGTATTTAAATGATTTATACCTACTATACATATTGTTTACAGGTAGAGTGTATATAGGTCAACTAAATTCTGATAATGAGCTTTAATCGTAAGGTGGAGAAAAGGAAAGAGGAAGAAGAAAAAGGGTAGAAAGGCAGAGGTGTGGTCCACAAGGTTGTCCCACTCGTCAGTATATTATTCTTTTTAGTTCTCTTTGAAGCCTTAGAATGGGTGTCTCTGTAAGACATTTAATCTGTTACCATGGCAACAGGACAGAGTCATTGAAATTTGACAGGAACTGTTGTTTTATCCAAGGATGCCAAAGTTTTTCAAATTTTGGAATTTGATTTTGATCGATGGCTACCATCTTAGCATGGGACATTGTATTATTCATTCTGTGAATTGTTTCTGCTAGTACCAACGTAGGAGTTTTCCATGCCTTGGCCACTGTTTGTTTTGCAGCCGTTATTAGTTGGATCATAAGTTTGAATTGAGAGAGTGTTAACCATTCCGGTTTTAGATTAAGTAAAGTTATATATGGATCTGGTTGTATTATTTTTTTAAATATTTTAGATGCAATCACGAAGACTTCCTTCCAGAAGGTTTGGATTACTGGGCACGTCCACCATATGTGTAAATGTGTGCCTATTTCTGGGCATCCTCGAAAACAAAGAGCTGAGGTATTAGGTGAATATTTTGCCACTCTAGCGGGTACAAGGTACCAGTGAGTTAGGACTTTATAATTTGTCTCCAGTGCTAAGATGTTGGGTGAAGATGACTTAGATGTGAGCCATATGTTAGACCAGTCCGTGTCTTCTAAAGTTCGTCCCAGGTCCTCCTCCCACCTCTGAACGTAAGAGGGTCTATTAAGATTTACTACTCCATATAATTGATTATAAAGTGATGAAATTGTACCTTTAGCAAATGGATCTTTTGTACAGATTGATTCAAAAATGGATAGTTGGGATAATGGTGTATCCCCCTTTAGGAATGGTGTATAGAAATTTTTGATTTGGAGATATCTAAATATCTCAGAGTTTGGTAGATCATATTTTTCTCTAAGCGATGGGAATGAAAGGAATGATTTAGATGCTATGAAGTCATTTAGTGTCTGAATGCCTGATGTTGTCCAAGCTTTAAAAGAATTTGGGTAGATCCATGCCGGATAAAAGGCCGGATTTCTGATAAAAGAAAGGAGAGGATTGTGTGGAGATTGTAACTGATATTTGGTTTTTAGTTTATCCCAGAGAGATAAGAAGTGTTATGGGATTATGAATTTTAAAGCGGTCTTTAGGATCAAGCCATAACAAGTTTGATATTAATAGAGGGTCATTTTCTGAAGCCTCTATAAATACCCATAATGGGATTTCCTGTTTTGCATGGTATTTGGACAGACTGGCCAAATGTGCTGCTCTGTAGTAGTTAGTAAAATTAGGGTATCCCAGGCCTCCTTTATTTTTGGGAAGATGTAGTGTGTGTATAGGTATACGTGGTTTAGAAGAGCCCCATATAAATGAAGTTGCTCTTTTTTGTACTGTTCTCAAAAATAGGAAGGAATTGGAATAGGGAGGACTCTGAATAGATAAAGCAATTTGGGTAGAATAGTCATTTTGATTGCATTAATCTTCCCTATCCAGGATAAAGGAAGTTGTGACCATTGTTTTATTAGATTTGTGATCTGTCTTAATACAGGAGGATAATTGATTGAGAATAAGTCAGAATGAGATGCTGTTAAATGAATTCCAAGATATGGGATTGATTTTTCTGCCCATGTGAATGGGAGTGCAGCTCTAGCCGGGATCAATTCCATGTTTGTGAGCGAAATATTAAGCACTAGGCATTTCTTAGGATTAATCATAAGGCCGGATAGGGCTGCAAATCCATCAAGAGCTGGTATTAAGTTAGGACCAGAGACCTGTGGTGATGATAGAAAAAGTAATATATCGTCTGCAAATATACATAATTTGTGTGTAATACCTCCTACTTCAATGCCAGTTATAGTTTGGTTTGTTCTGATGTATTGGGCCATGGGTTCGAGTATAAGGGCAAATAATAAGGGAGATAATGGGCAACCCTGTCGGGTACCTCTTTCGATATTAAAGGCATCAGATTTGTATCCAGCATATTTTATATAGGCTTTGGGTTTATTATATAATGCTTTGATCCATGTTAAAAAGTGGGGTCCAAAACCCCATTTTTGTAATGAATATTGCATATATTGCCAGGATACTGTGTCAAATGCCCTCGTAATATCGAGAGATAGAAAACATAAAGGGATTTTCCGTTTTTTAGCAATATGTGCCAATAACACTGCCCTGCGTATATTATCGCCTGCCTGTCTATTTGGCATGAAGCCTACTTGATCTCTATGTATTAATTTTCCTATAATGCTATTGAGGCGTTTTGCTATTATTTTTGCTAATAATTTAATATCAAGGTTTAACAGAGAGAGATAGACCGATAATTCACACAGGAAGTATCATCAGAAAGGGGTTTTGGGATCATACAAACAATTGCCATTAGTGTTTCTTGCCGAAAAGAATGTCCTTCTAGAAGTTTGTTAAAAGTTTCAGTGAGAATGGGAGAGAGTATTTCTGAGAATGTTTTATAGTATAAAGCCGAGTAGCCGTCTGGGCCTGGTCTTTTGTTAAGTTTTAGGTCTTTTATGGCGTTAGCAACTTCATCTATAGTTATAGGCTCATCCAAACTGCTTTTTTGATTCTGAGACAACTCAGGTAAGGTTATTTTTGAGAAGAAGGATTCAGCCTCTGTAGGATTAAATTCATTGTTTGTCTTGTATAAAGTTGCGAGATGTGAGTGAAATTTATGGACTATTTTAACTGGATTACAAGTATAAACATTTTTTGATAATTTCAAACGTATTGGTTTGAAAGATTTGTTAGTTGAATTTAATGCCCGAACCAAATATGTACCTGGTTTGTTTGTATTCATGTAGAAATTGTGTTTGAAGCGTTTGAGGGATTTATCAACTGACTCAGTGAGAAATAGATCGTATTCCAATCTAGATTTTTCCAGATAAGATTTTGTACTCTGAGATGGATTATCTTGGAATGATATGTAGGCTGCATTAAAATTGAGTTCTAGTTTTTTTGCTAGATTTTTGCGTTCCCGTTTAAATAGTGCCATTTGTCTTTGTATTGTACCACGCAAGACAGGCTTATGAGCTTCCCACAGTGTTATTGGGGAAATGTCTGTTGTATTATTAATTGATATGTATTCCTTTAAAGCTTGTTCAATGGCCATCTGATGTAGTGGGTGTTTGAGCATTATGTCCGGTAAGTACCACGTTGGGTCATGCGCTTTTTGGTATGGCTGAGGCTATAGTAGTGTATACTGCATTATGGTCAGACCACGGAATCGGAATTATATCTGATGCAATAATTTCTGGTATCATTCCTATTGTTAGAAAAATATGATCTATTCTGGTGAAGGTTTGATGAGGGTGCGAGAAATAAGTGAATTTCTTTTTCATTGGGTTACTTTCTCTCCACGAATCTACCAGATTGTATTTGGAAAGAAGTTGAGAAAAAGGTAATCTAGAGGTTATTTTGGATGGTGTAAAAGGTGATTTATCTAGAAATGGGAGGAGGACCTGGTTCGAATCCCCACACATTATCACTGTTCCTATTTTGTGTGTATTAATCACTTGTAATATATGTGAGAGGAATGGTGTAGGTTGTTTGTTAGGAGCGTAGTAGGAAATCACCATGATTGCTGTATCCATTATATAACCCATGAGTATCAGGTATCTACCTTCTGGGTCTTTAATTTCTGATGATAAGGTGAATGGTGTGGATCGGTGAAATGCAATTAGAGTTCCCCTTTGCTTGGTACAGGCAGAAGCCGTGTAAATTTGTTGATAAAAAGGAGAAATATATTTTGGAGTAGAATCTTTGGTGAAGTGTGTTTCTTGGAGGCATACTATGTGAGCCTTCTTGTTATGGAAAGTACGGAAGGCTTTGGTCCTTTTTTGAGGGACATTTATTCCCTGAACATTCAGGGAAAGTATATTCAGTGGTGCCATGGCAACAGATCAAATAGTTTTGACTTACTTTTTGTTATGCAGAGCTGACTGCGCAGATCAACCTGTGTGGACTGAAGAGATGAAAAGATAGAAAAGAAACCAGTGAATTCTGGAGTAAAGAGTAAACAAAAAACATATGAGATTAGATGATACATTGTATAAATTATTTTTTGCAAGTAATCACAATTTACCTGTGAAAGAGAATAAATATCTCTCTCAGGTGAATAAGTGCCTTCGTCACACTCCCACATAATATGGTTGGGAGAATGAGGAGGGCTAATGGGGGTACACGGATCTTCCACTTACAGGAGAGAAGTGCTATGTCAAAAGACATCAAATTGATGATTCATTAATTGGAGTGCAGAATATAGTTTTTGTTGAAATTATTTATTCCAGGGTGGTTGTATATGGTTAGTCTTGCCCTAGGCTAAATAATTCAGTTAGAAAGGTACTGTTAATAACTTTGGTATTGATGAAGATAGTTTGAATTATTTTGGGATTTTAACCCTTTTAGAGTAAACAATTACATATATTATTCATATGTAACTGTTTAGATATGTTAACTCATAAAATTGAGGTTGTATTGCTTCAGATTAGAATAAACAAAAACATAGTTCTAGGAACTAGTTAGGTAATAATATATTTGTTTTAAGAAAAGAAAGAAAAAGCTTCCATTACTTCTGGATTATTGAACATATTTGTCCTAAAAAGTAATAAATCTATTGTTATTACCTGAAAATATATAACTGAACAAGAATTTCCTTATTTCACTTATATATATTCTAAGGCTATATGAATCAGAAGTAATAAGAAATATAACTGGAATGTAACATGATCCCACACAGTGTGTGATTATCAGAATGCAGTTACATTCAGTTATAAATACAGGTTTTTTATAGAGAACCATCTCTTAGTATAATAAATGAAGAGATATCAGGAATTAGGATGTCAGTCCATTGAATCTTCTTGGTCCATGGATGATGTGGCATAACGGCCTCTTTTGTGAGAATGATGATTCCCATTTTGTTCTGAAATTTTCTGGGTGCTGCCTGAAGGTGAAGATGATGCCATTCTTCTGCGTGTGGGAGTGTTGCTGCTTGTGGGTTCTGTCAGATTTAATTTTAAAAGGGTTTGTTGTAGTTCATCTGCTGATCTGCTTCTGTAAATTGTACCTTGGTAGTTAAATCTGACTGAAAAGGGGAAGCCCCATTGATACATAATGTTGTGGCGTTGCAGTTCCATTAGTTGGGGTTTCATGGATCGTCTTTTAGTAATAGTAAGTTGGGATAGGTCAGCAAAAATTTGATAATTGTGTCCTTGAAAATTAAGTTCCTTTTTTTCTCTTGCAGCAATTAGTATTTGTTCTTTCGTTCTGTAATAATGAAAATTTGTGATTATATCACGTGGGGGTCCATCTTTCTTTTTGGCTGTGAGGGCTCTGTGTACTCTGTCCAGTTCTAAACGTTCAATAGGGATATCTGGCTTTAGTTCTTGTAATAGAGCAGTAATAGTAGATTGCAGGTCTGTCACAGTTTCAGGTATTCCCCTTATGCGCAAGTTTGAACGTCTGGCTCTATTTTCGTAATCTTCGAGCTTAGTTTGAAGTATTAAATTCTCTTCTTTTAATTGTTCCAATTCTGTTATATTTTCTTGGGTTGTAATTTCAATTTCATCCATTTTTATTTCTAAGGCTGCGGTGCGGTTTCCCAGCTCTCTTATTTCTTTGGTTAGGCTGTTTGTTATTTGGTCTGAGGTTTGTTTTAAAGCCTTATGAAGCATCTTTTCAAATTGTAATAATATTACTGGGGATGCTGAGGAGGCTTGTGGAGAAGTTTGTGAGAGGATTTGTTCTGTATCTGACTCAAATGGAGAGTCTTGCTGTGACATTTTCTGTCTGTGAGAGCGCCCTGATGCTGTATATTGTGAGGTGACTGGAGCTGCTTTAGTTGCAGTGAGTGCCTGTGAGCTCTTTGTGAGGTGATTTTTATTTCTGCCACGGCTTCCTCCCAGTACCATATTTCCTGCCCAAACTTTCACAGTTTGTTCCCTGGGGCAAAAAGGTTCAAATGGATACCTTTTGAGCCTGCAGGCTCCGCTTTGTCCTTCTCTTCTCTCCTCAGCGGTGCAGAGCTCTAACAATGCATGTCTGCTCCGCTAGACTCCGCCTCCTGTCCTCGATCCCAAAATATTTCAAAGCTTACCAATCCTTAGACGTAGTGGCTGCAACCAGCATTCAAGCAGCCACTTCAGCCAATGACTGCAGCACTAATGCTGTAAGAGTACAACAGCAGGGAGATCCCTGCATCCGCATATTGTGTGGATGTGGGAATCTGTGAGTTTTGTTTTTTATTTAGCCCGTTGGTTTTAGGAAAAAAATCCTAGTTTATAACCAGCTTAAGTCATTTATATAATTTTCTGTTATATTGTTCCCACAACCATCTCCATTGCACTTTATAATTATATGGATTGCATTGCATCTACTGCAGACGTTTTGCTGTTCCTTCTTTGAAGACGGCCCTGCCTCCCAACTATGCACACTTTCTGTGTACCGTATATACACTCGTAGCCAAAAATATTGGCACCCCTGCATTTCTATCATATAATGCACCACTTCACCCAGAAAATTGTTGCAATTACAAATGTTTAGGCATTCTGATGTTTATTTCTTTTGTTTGCATTGGTATGACAGAAAAAAGTGGAGAAACAAAAAGCTAAATCTGACATATTCTGCCTGCTCGCATTTAGAGAGTGGAAATAAGCTGAGGGCAAGTTCCAGCTCGGCTCGGGGGAGGGGGCGCTTCTGTTCGGCTCAGGTGGTGAAGGGGGGTCCGGTTGGATCGGGTGGGGGGCAGGCCGGCTCAGCTTGGGCGGTGGGGCAGACCGGCTCAGCTTGGGCGGTGGGGCAGACCGGCTCAGCTCGGGCAGGTCTACTGGGTTTTGGGCGGGGAGGCAGGCCAGCTGGCCGCTTGTCTCAGGCAGGGGGCAGGTCCACTTTTCTTGGTCCTAGGGGCTGGAAGCTAAGCAGGGTAATAGAGGACAAAAGCCCAGGCTACAACAGTCTCACAGGGGAGTAGAATGAAGAGGATCTTTGCCCATTGCAAACACATGTAGTCTAAGAGAGGATACTGTGCTGCACCCGATCCCTGTACTGCTGAGCTGGGTGGACAGAGGAGACATGTTGGCTGCTAGACTGAGGGCCTACTACTGCCATTGAATACTGAGCTGCTGTGAAACTACAAAGCCCAGTCTGCTGTACTGAATTCAAGTTTGGTCCCAGAGGATGCCATGTCCAGATACCGGGGTTCCTGATCCTACTGTTCCATACGTGGCTCTAGACCTGCCACTTGAAAGGAAAATATTGATGAACTTGGGAGTACACAGCACATTGTACATAGCGCACCCCTCAACCCTGCACTCTGTATGTAGCGCATCCCTCAACCCTGCACTCGGTACATAGCGCACCCCTCAACCCTGCACTCAGTACATAGTGCACCCCTCAACCCTGCACTCAGTACATAGCGCACCCCTCAACCCTGCACTCGGTACATAGCGCACCCCTCAACCCTGCACTCGGTACATAGCACACCTCTCAACCCTGCATTCAGTAGATAGAAGACCCCTCAACCCTGCACTTGGTACATAGCGCACCTCTCAATCCTGCACTCTGTACGTAGCACATGTTTACTTAAAAAGGCAGTAATCAAGTGTACAGTGCCTATAGTAGCCAATCATAATGTATTCTAATTTTATTTATCTCAGTCAGATCAATGAAATATGCTTTATGTTATTATTGTTAAAGTTGTTAATATTTATTTTTGTAAGTAAATTTTGCATAAAACATTTAACAGTGTCATTTCATGAAATAATTTACGAGGGCATGTTTAGGGGCAGGATTAGGGGTGGGGCAGGGTAGGGGTTGGGTGGGGCAACTGGTGGCAAGTAACTCTTAAGACCTGGCTAATAGTTTAGGATTTGAAATTTTGAGCCGTGAATTATGGTATTAAGGTTTGAAACATGCACTACAGACACAGATTTAGGCTGGCCCTACATGGTCGAAATTCCAAAGAATTTTCTTTTGAAAACCAGAAATTTTGTGCGTTTTGTGATCCGATGGTGCCACCATTGATTTCTAAACTTGACCAACCAAACCCTCAATTTTACCTTATGTAGCTACAGAAAATAATTATCGTGGCTGGGAATCTTTTTTTCTTTCCGAGAATTTTTTTTTTCTTGCACTAATGCGCATTTCTTTTTCGATTACATTTTTTGCACGATTTTCCCATTGTTCATTTTTCAAAAACTTTTTTGAAAAATTCTTTTGAAATTCAACCCATGTAAGGCCTGCCTTAGCCGTTGTGATATATAACATATTTATAAATAAAACCTAGTTTCTTAAACAAGAAGTGCAACTTTAAAATATATATATATATATATATATATATATATTTATATATATATATATATATATATATATATATATATATATATATATATATATATATATATATATAAAAAGTAAATTCTATTGGATGTAATGCACATATTACCTGAATATTGAGACCAGACTTTTTCTGTCACCTTTTGTTTACAAGTTTAAATCAGTATTTTTTGTTAATCATTATACATTTTTTTTAACAGTGACCATAGGGAGAAAAATGGTGATTGTTGCAATTTTTTATGTCACATGGTATTTGTGCAGCGGTTTTGCAAACGCAATTTTTTGGGAAAAAATACACTTAAATAGATACTTAACATGTCACGCTTTAACATTGCGCACACTCGTGGAATGGCGACAAACTACAGTACTTAACCACTTCCCGCCCGGCCTATAGCAGGATGACGGCCAGGAAGTGGTTCAGTTATCCTGACTGGGCGTCATATGACGTCCAGCAGGATAACTGCCGACACGCATCATGGCGATCGTTGTTGCGGCGTGTCAGCCTGACACACCGCAACTCCAATCTAGGCAAAGAGTCTCTGACAGAGACTCTTTACCACGTGATCAGCCATGTCCAATCACAGCTGTAAACAGGAAGAGCCGTTTATCGGCTTTTCCTCACTCGCGTCTGACAGATGCGAGTAGAGGAGAGCAGATCAGCCCCCCCTCGGATGCCCACCCAGGACCACCAGGATGCCGCCAGGACCACCAGGGATGGCCACCACACAGGACCACCAGGTATGCCACCCTAGACCACCAGGGATATGCCAATCAGTGCCCAGGCAGCTGCCAATCAGTGCCAATGAAAAATGCCAGTGCCAGTGCCGCCAGTGATGCCTATCAGTGAAATCTATCAGTGCCAGCCATTAGTGCCCATCATTGCTACCTTTCAGTGCTCATCAGTGCCACCTATCAGTGCCCATCATTGCCCAGCAGTGCCGTCTATAAGTGCCACCCATAAGTACCCATCAGAGCAGCCTTTCAATGCCCATCAGCGTCGCCTATCAGTGTCCACCAGTGCCACCTATGAGTGCCCATCAGTGCTGCCTATCAATGCCCATCAGTACTGCATATCAGTGCCACATATCAGTGCCGCCTATCAGTGCTCATCAGTGCTGTCTATCAGTGCCCATCGTCAATGCCACCTCATCAGTGCCATCTTATTGGTGCCACCTCTTCGGTGCCGCCTTATCAGTGCCCATCAGTGCAGCTTATCAGTGCCCATCAGTAAAGGAGAAATCTTTCTTATTTACAAAATTTTATAACAAAAACTTTTTTTTCTTCAAAATTTTCGGTATTTTTTTGTTCATTTATCAAAAAATTAAAAACTGCAGAGGTGATCAAATACCACCAAAAGAAAGCTCTATTTGTGGTAACAAAGTGATAAAAATTTAGTTTGGGTACAGTGTAGCATGACCGCGCAATTGTCATTAAAAATGTGACAGCACTGAAAGCTGAAAATTGGCGTGGGCAGGAAGGTGCGAAAGTGCCTGGTATTGAAGTGGTTACAAATCTTCATAGGCAACACTTTAACCACTTGCCGACCAGCCGCCGCAGTTGTACTTTAGGCTGATATACATATTGGCCTAAACTGAGGAAAAAATGTTTTTTTATATATTTTTGGGGGATATTTATTATAGCAAAAGGTAAAAAATATTGTGTTTTTTTCAAAATGGTCGCTTTTTTTTGTTTATAGCGCAAAAAATAAAAACTGCAGAGGTGATCAAATACCACCAAAAGAAAGCTCTATTTGTGGGAAAAAAATTATGTTAATTTTGTTTGGGTGCAACGTCAAACAACCGCGCAATTGTCAGTTAAAGCGACACAGTGCCAAATCGCAAAAAGTGCTCTGGTCAGGAAGGGGGTAAAATCTTCCGGGGCTGAAGCAGTTAAACGCCTTTACAGGTCACCTGTTTAGAGTTACAGAGGAGGTCTAGAATTATTAGTCTCGCTCTAACGATTGCGGTAATACCTTACATGTGTGGTGTGAATACCGTTTACATATGTGTGAACGACTTACATATGCCTTTGCTTCTGTGCTCGAGCACGGAGGGATGGTGGCACTAGTAAAACATACAAATCGGGCTTCTATCAGGGGGAGGAGCAGAGAAGATGGACAGCAAGGAATAAAGAAGAGATTACATTTTTTTTCTTATTTAATTTACTTTTTATTTATTTTTTTGACACTGTCCCTTTAAAACATTCTTTTGATCACTCAAAATATTTCATTAAAACCCTATTGAGATTTAAGTTTGAATCAACTAAACATAACAGGGTCCTTTTTTAAAGCATGTATCAGAGGACAGATTTTTTTCTAAGGTTACGTTTACATTTGCAGTATGGAGGAGGGAGGTAAAAACACATGGATGCGCCTTATTTATACTGCTCCCTAACTGTGCCCCCTTAAGCTTCAAAGGCAGCAGCCAAAGGTATGTACATGCTGCAGCTGCAATGCTTTGTATTGCGGCTAAAATTTCCACCCCAGACGCTTTTAGTACTAGCTGGCAATTGTGACCTATTCAACTGGATGGGGGGGGGGGGGTTGGGGGGCAAGCGCCCCCCAACTGACCTGAAACCATTTGCAATGGTGGTGCACAATTTAAGTGGTTAAAACAGGCAGTGAGGAGGCAAAATAATGCCTCTTCACTGCCTGTCAAATGCCCTTTGAAACATGATCTGCTGTGGACTGCCTTTCAGAGGGCACTACTAGCGTAAATGAGCCCTTAGGCCATGGCTGTTTCTAAAGGAAGCAAACAATAAGATTTTGCACACATTTTCTTTAGATGATTCAAGATTTAGCAATGCAAAAAAACTATTAAAAACAAGTAAATATGATACACTTTCCCATCTATGTACTAATGCTAAGAGCATAAGGATTCAAAATAGTCAATGTTGATTGAGAGAGTGAAGTTCCACGGTATTAAACACAAAAGCAAACATTTATTATACTGCAGCTTACCAATTCTTAGATGTGGTGGCTATGTTAGTTTTCTTTTTAGGCTTTCTTTCCTTTATTTCAATAGAACAAGCTGTCTTGCAGATGTAGCAGTTGGGTTGAGACAAACCATTAAACACTGACAGGGGTGCTCACAGTGATCAGCTTTTATTTATTTATGTAAAAATATTTTTAAAAAATGTGTTTCCCAAAAGAAAACAAATGTTTGCTGTAACTGCTTATAACATGTTAGCTGGAGTTTGCCTTCAATTCATTATTTAACTCTGCTACTATATCTAGCATGATTCTTGCGTTCCTTCATCCAGAGTAGACCATTCTAATACAGGAGGTGTGTTACTGGCCAGATCACCAGCTGAGAACAGAGGAAACCAGTCACTTTCCTGTCACTAAGTATGCAGAGGGAGAGGAGAGTCAGTTTGAGTTTCCTTGTTCCACTGGCTCTCTTTTAATTGGTTGCTAAGACACAAGTGGTTCCTTTCAGACAGCATTCTTGGTTGGTAGGACATAGATGGCCACCTGTGTCATAACAACCAATGACACTGTCCGACCAGGGCTGCCTGCATCTTAGCAAACAAGGACACTAGGCAGCTGAGGCTGTCTGCATCCTAGCAACAAATAAACAGTGGGTTTTAAATAGGGAGGCTGAGTGAGAGCCCTCTAACCAACACACCTAGTCCCCAGGCACACTCACTGAACAGGGGATAGTGGCAACCAAGCTTTGCCTATGATCAACACTAGTAAAATCTACAAATCAGGCTTCTATCAGGGAAGGAGCAGAGAAGATGGAAAGCAAGGAATAAAGAAGAGATTTTCTAAACATTTCAATACCATTCCCTGGGAGAAGCTAATAGATGTATTTCTACATAAATGTATAGACCTGTATTTAAATTTTGAATGTGTCTTTAAAGGGGAACTTTACCCATAACAACTTAATATAAAATAATGTTCTTTATCAAGGAACATACATTCCACATTAATAATTATGCTACCAAATTTAGTGTGTGCTGTAGCACTGGGAACATGTTACATGTCCACCCTAAAATGGGGTGGAACATGTAACATGTTCCCAAAGGTGAACTTATCTTTTAATTCCACTTTAAAGAGAAAGTACAACCTCCTATCCTTATCAGCCAAGGAAGCTGCCATGTTAGCCTTTGCTTGATCTGCAAATGCCATGGTGCTGCACATGTGATCAGTTATGACACCAGCCATTTGATAGTTTGGTTGAAGACACAAGCAAATGTGACAGTTATGCCCTGTACACACGGTCGGACATTGATCGGACATTCCGACAACAAAATCCATGGATTTTTTCCCGACGGATGTTGGCTCAAACTTGTCTTGCATACACACGGTCACACAAAGTTGTTGGAAAATCCAATCGTTCTAAACGCGGTGACGTAAAACACGTACGTCGGGACTATAAATGGGCAGTAGCCAATAGCTTTTGTCTCTTAATTTATTCTGAGCATGCGTGGCACTTTGTGCGTCAGATTTGTGTACACACGATCAGAATTTCCGACAACGGATTTTGTTGTCGGAAAATTTTATAGCAAGCTCTCAAACTTTGTGTGTCGGAAATTCTGATGGAAAATGTGTGATGGAGCCCACACACGGTCGTAATTTCCGACAACGAGGTCCTATCACACATTTTCCGTCGGAAAATCCGACCGTGTGTACGGGGCATTAGTATTCCTGACATGCCGGGAGTGTAACTGTTTTTTGAAACTGTTAAAATTATGGGTTTAGTTCCTCTTCAAGGCTGTCAGCAGATTGGCCTCTACAAATTCTGCACTGCCTAAAAAGGAGAGCAACTAAGCAAGTGCAGAGCAGGGTGAGACAGTGTACAGTATTCATGTATTTTAAACAGTATAGGTACTTATTTTTAATGTCTTACATAGCTATACCTGCAAACGGGGCCAGCATGAAGTGGTCTAGCAGGACTTTTCTAACTAAAGTTCGACTTATTATTATTATTATACAGGATTTATATAGCGCCAACAGTTTACGCAGCGCTTTACAATATAAAAGGGAGACAATACAGTTATAATACAATAAGATACAAGAGGATTAAGAGGGCCCTGCTCAGAAGAGCTTACAATCTAATAGGGTGGGGCAGGTGGTACAAAAGGTTGTAACTGTGGGGAATGAGCTGATGGAAGTGGTAGAAGATTAGTTAGAGACGTTATAGGCTTTCCTAAAGAGATGCGTTTTCAGGGATTTCCCGAAGGTAGCAAGAGTAGGGATAGCCGGACCGGTGGAGGTAGCGAGTTCCAGAGGATGGGAGAGGCTCTGGAGAAATCATGGAGACGAGCATGAGAGGAGGAGACGAGAGAGCTTGAGAGTAGGAGGTCTTGAGAAGAGCGGAGAGGACGATTTGGGTGATATTTGGAGACAAGATTGGTGATGTTGCTGGGAGCAGAGTTGTGCATGGCTTTGTATGTTGTGGTTAGTATTTTGAATTTAATTCGCTGGGTGATTGGGAGCCAGTGTAGGGATTGGAAGAGAGGGGTGGCAGACACTAAGCGGTTGGTAAGGTGGATAAGTCTGCCAGCAGCATTCATGATAGACTGAAGTGGGGATAGCCTATGGAGAGGCAGGCCAATGAGAAGGGAGTTGCAATAGTCAAGGCGAGAGATAACAAAGGAGTGAATGAGGAGCTTGGTGGTTTCATTTGTTAAAAAGGGGCGAATTTTAGAGATGTTACGGAGGTGTATTCTACAAACTTTTGACAACGATTGGACTTGGGGCTGAAATGACAAGTCAGAGTCTAGGATTACAACTAGTACCCTGGCGTGAGGGGAGGGACTGATGGTTGCATTGTTGATTTTGATGGAAAAGTCGTGGAGGGGAGCACGGGCGGGGGGGGGATATTAATAGTTTAATAGTTTAAGGAAGTGGTGCGACATCCATGCTGATATGTCAGTTAGACTTTATTACATAGTAATAAGTATTACATAATTTTAAAAAAATGACTATACTATAACAGAAAATGCACACCGCTAAAACACTTTATTTATGAAGTTCATTCACTTAAAGTCAAACTTTGGCTCAGAATAAAACATTTGTGTGCAGGAAGGTTTCTTATTGCAGAAGAGATGTTCTAAAAGCTCAGTTCAAAGAGCTAAAAAAACAGGAAACGAATCCTTAAAATAAGTTAACAGTTATTTTTTAATGGGATTTGACAATGAAAGTTACATTGCAAAAAAAAATCCCTATCCTTGTGTTATAGCCTAGTGACTTTAAACTCATGTCTTTCCTGCAATAATGTGTCCATAGGTTTTGAGCTTGTGTTGATGGCATCAGTCTGACATCAGTTTATACTTCTGAGATCATTCAATGTTCATTGACTGGTGTATTTGACCTGCAGCGGACCTTCTTCGGACCTGCTTCAGGTGGGTTTTGTCTTCCTATAGACTTGAATCTAAATCTGGAACATGTATGTTCATGTTGGAACATGTATGAAGTACCTACTTTCTATAAATTTGAATATAATGTACAAAATTGGATTGAGGCACTGAGGACTTTCATGGTACGGTATAAACTCACAATACAAATTTTTTATTTTATTTTTTAAATACATTTTTATTACATCAATGAATACTAAAACTTCACCCAATTGTAAAAAGGAAGGGACTGTAAAAAGGAAGACACAGTAGGGTATATTGTATGTATGTTCAAATATGGACATTAAACGATTCTAATACAACATCAATTCCTCTTGCCCAGATTGGAAATTGTAGAGTATCATTCCATCCAAGGATAGACCTCGATTGACATAATCCCAATCTTACACTCTATATGTTTCGTGGGGAACCCACTTCTTCAGGAGTATAGTTCGAGAGGAATATTAACCTGTAAAAATTACACAGAGCAGACTGCCCAAAAAAAAAAAGAGTATATTAATTCTAATTAATAATAATAAAGTAATATTAAGTATAACGAACTCTATATCGATTTATTTGGTAGGGGGGACATAGCAAAAAATCCTCCCAGAGGGGCAAAATAGCAGAACTGTACACAACTAAAATTTGCTTAGCGTGTTTGCAAAGAATAACATGGGTGGTGGAATAGGTGGCGGAACGAATTCGTTCAGATGTCTCTGGTGACACTCGAATACATATAAATGATACTAGGTAAAAGCATCCAGGTCCGCGACATACTCCACCGCCCATGTTATTCTTTGCAAGCATGCTAAGCAAATTTTAGGTGTGTAGGGTTCTGCTATTTTGCCCCTCTGGGAGGATTTCTTTATGTCCCCCCTACCAAATAGATCAATATATTATTATTATTATTATACAGGATTTACATAGCGTCAACAGTTTGCACAGCGCTTTACAACATGGGGCAGACAGTACAGTTACAATACAAATCAATACAGGAGGGATCAGAGGGCCCTGCTCATTAGAGCTTACAATCTAGAAGAGAGGGTCAAGTGGAACAAAAAGGTAATAACTGTGGGGAATAAAATAATAATTGGACATATTTAATTGTTTTATTTTTTTTATACTTTTTTGGGGTAACCCTCCTTGCACTTCCTGGATCCTTACCTAGGCAAGAATTATGTACTCTGTTGCCTGCAGCCTCCTTGTATACCCTTGTCATGCATCCCGGGGGATCTTGGGGTACTCTACAGGGAAGTAGGCTAGGGTGTGTCTTTCGCTTCCCGGTTCTTTCAGGCAGCTCACTGAAGACATGCCACTGTGAACCCAGAAAAGAGACAGCTGGCTCTTACTGATGTCAGTGAAGGAGACGATGGTGCAGAATCAGGTGTGCAGCAGTGGAGTGGCGGATCCCTACAGAGCAATGCTGGATTCACGGGGCCGGTGAGTATATATATTTTTGTGTATTAGCCCTGGTTCACACTTAGCTGAATGAAGCTCCCGCATGTCAGCCCTGATTTCGGTGGCCATTTCACAGACATCTGTGCGGGTTTCTGCACAGATGTCAATGTAAATTGCACCCTGAAATTGCAAAAAGTAGTACAGAAACGACTTTTTTTAAATTGGGTGGCGCCACCATTGCCAGCAATTGCCGCCGATTTTACATGCGATTTGACATGTCAAGTCGCATGTCAAAACACACCAATGTGAACCCAGTTATAATGGAAAGAAAGGAAAACAAAAAAACACAGAGATGGGGGGTGAAATTCTTCTTGAGCCTCATTTACGCATTTTTGCATGTGGATCTGCTTAAGATTGATAGATTGTTTTTTTTTTTATTCACACAAAATTAGAAGGCACCAACTATCTATCTATCTATCTATCTATCTATCTATCTATCTATCTATCTATCTATCTATCTATCTATCTATCTATCTATCTATCTATCTATCCTGTATATACAGGGCTTTTTTTCAGCGGGAATGCGGGGGAAAGCAGCTCCGGCACCTCCAGCACTGAATGTATGCAAAGGCAAGGGGTGCTGGGGTGTGATGGAGGGTCTACTAATGCTGGCTGCTGGGGTGCCTATTGTTGCTTGAGGGGATCTGTTTTTGCGTGGCAGTCTATTGTTGCTGGTGGAGGATCTTTTGTTACTGGAAGGCATCTGCTGTTTGGGGGGGGGGGTCTATTGCTGCTGGGGAGGGGGGATTTATTATTTTATTGCTTTTCTTGTTAAAATTATACTTTGGCTCTATAGTCTATAGTATAGGGTCGGTGCTCGGAGGTGGAGACACAAAGTGACTTAAAAGGGGGGAGTTCCTTCATCTATTCTCTGAGAAAAAACTGTACTGTATACTGTATATTTGTATTCGATAAAATAAGAAAGACTACTCTACAATACTATGAAATAAGTATAACACTCATTGACTGTATGTCTATATTTTGACCTAAGAAACCAGCTTAACCACTTGAGCTCCAAAAGGTTTTACCCCCTTCATGACCAGGCCATTATTTGCTATTTGGCACTATTTTAACGGGAAATTGCGCAGTCATTCAACACTGTACCCAAACAAAATTTGTATTATTTTTTCACACATATAGAGTTTTCTTTTGGTGGTATTTGATTACCACTGGGTTTTGTGTTTTTTGCGATATAAAGAAAATATATATAAGAAAAGACTGAAAATTTTGAAAAGAAAAACATACTTTTTTACTTTCCGCTAAAAAACATATCCAATCAAAAAAAATATATAATTTGTTCATAAATTTTGGATAAAATGTATTCTGCTACATGTCTTTGATAAAAAAAATCCCAATAAGTATATATTGATTGGTTTGCGTGAAAGTTATAGCGCCTATACATACTGGAAATTACATTTTTAAACTTTTTTTTATACTACTAAAGGAGGTGATCAGTGACTTATAATGGGGCTGTGATAGTGCGAAATCTGACTGAGACTGAATGGGAGCTAACTGCAACTGACATCACCATTGACATTAATACAGTGATCAGTGATAATACTATACACTGTAACTGTACTAATGACACTGGCTGGAAAGGGGTTAACATCTAGGGTGATCAAGGGGTTAAAAGTGTGCCTTTACATTACAGTATGTGTAACATGGGTACAGTGTGCTGCTTTTACTACTAGATGTCTCAGTTTCTCATCCCTGTATTTCAGGGATGAGAAACTGACAGATCGCTTCCTCCGGTGCTGGGTGGGGGGCTTGCATGAGCGCGCCCTAAACCTGAGAGTAGACAGCGATGTATGGGTATGCCACTTTCCCTACAGCGGCCGCTTGCCTGCAGTACATTGCGGGCAGGCGGGCGGCAAGTGGTTAAAGTAGAACTAAAGGAAAAATGTTTTCTTTGTCATTTTGGGTTAGAGGAAGCATAGGTGTGTGCACAACCTATTGCTTTAGGGTGTGCACCCCAAAGCTCAAACACACATGCATGCGTGTGTGTCTACATATACAGTATATGACCCGGCACATTGATCTCCCTCCCGGCACAGTGAAGGAGAAGTGCGTAAACACTTCTCTTATGCTGGCCATACATGGTCGAATTTCGAAAGAATTTTCTTTTGAAAATCAGAAATGTTGTGTGTTTTGTGATCCGATGGTGCCACCATTGATTTCGAAATTCGGCCAACCAAGCCTTCAATTTCACCTCATGTTGCTACAGAAAATAATTTTCGTAGCCGGGAATCTTCTTTTCTTTCCGGGAATTTTCTTTTCTTGCACATGCGCATTTCTTTTTCGATTACATTACTCGCACGATTCTCCCATCATTGATTAGAAAATCGTCTGCTTTTCAAAAAATTTCCAACATGCCCGATTACTCAAATTCGATGGTGTGTTGCGTTTGTTAAAATATGATTTTTTTATATTAATCAGACATAACATTACATATAGACAATATTACAATAGTAGTTGGTCATAGAAATCTGATTACTGTCAGGTTTTGGCTTGAGTAGATGTTTCTCAAACAAATGCCTTGGTAACAATGGGAACTGTTGACAGATGGAAGTTTGGTTGTTTTGTAACCATTGTCAACATACTGGTAAACAAAAGCCCAAATAAAAGGAGCAGTAGGGTGCCACTTCATCATGCTTTAACACCAGAAGCCACTCATCATGCAAGAAGGTGCCTGATCTCTAGGAGAATCGTTATCAGTGAAGATCATGAACATACAATAACCAGAGTGAAGTACAGCAACTTTTAAGTGTATTTCTACTGTTATAGACCATAGGCTGTTTGTTTGCTAGGTATTTTGCTTGTTATAGATATCTGTCAGTCTTGTATTGTATTCCTAATCTTGTAATAGTTTTGTATGTACAGCATCTTTGTATAGTAAAAGCACATTTACACACTGCAGAGGTCTCAGCTTCCTTGCTTATACCACAAAGTAACCTTGCTCGATAGACGCAAGCAAACAATTTGGGGGCTCGTGCCGCGATCTGTGCTATAATTCAACTGAAGCAGACCTGTTTTTTGTTTTTGTTTTTTCTGTGGTGTTTTGTGTAGCTTGTGCTAGGTAAAATTCTGTGTAAGCTGTTTAGGAAAAGCAAGGCTGCAGAGGGTTCTGATGGCCAGAACAAAGTGTGCAGCTTACCTGTCTGGGCCAGAGATAATGAGTGTGAGCCTCTTGCTAAAGAGTTTGTGAAGTATGCTTCTCCCTTGAATATGACTTGGTGTGATAAAATCTCAGATCATTTTGTAGATTTTAGCCTCAAGGGGTTGGATTTACATAAAAAAGAGAAGAGGACAGTGTCCACAGTGAGTTGGTACTTCCTTCATGCTATTTATACCGAATTGCATAGAAAGGAGAAGGCAGAGGCAGAAGTTAAGGTATTAAAATTCCAGCTAGCAGTTGCTTCAGAGTGTGTACGTTCAACTGCTAGTCGGGCTGATGATTTGCAAGAGCGGAATGCAGCTCTCATGACCAAATCAATTAATGCCTTAAGGAAAAGGAAGGGGTGTAAACCAATCAGGGCTTTTTTTCAGCAGGAACGTGGGGGAACACAGTTCCGGCACCTCCAGCACTAAGTGTATGCAATAGTAAGGGGTGCTTGGGTGTGATGGAGGGGCTACTGAAGCTGGTTGCTGGGGGATCTATTCTAGATGGAGGGGATCTATTTTTGCAAGGGGGTCTATTGTTGCTGGTGGGGACCTATTGTTGCTGGTTGCTGGGGCTGGGTCTTATATTACTTGGGGGTCAGTTATTGCTGGGAGAGATCTACTGTTGAGGGATGGTCTATTGTTGCTGGCTGCTGGAGAGTCTATTGATGCTGGCCGTGGGGAGATCTGTTGTTGCTGCTGGGGGACATTCTGTTTCAGGTGGTCCATTGTTGTTGGGGGGGGGGCTTTTGTTGCTGGAGGGGGCTCTATTTTTACTGGCTACAGTGGACCTATTTTACTGCTTTTTCTGTTATCATTAACACATTCCATACAAATTACTGATCAGCACAAAATACTTGGTTCTGTATTCTCTAAAAGGGCAGTATGGGAGGTGTGTAGAGGGTGGAACCAAGAAACGGTGCTCGGGGGTGGGTAGGGGCGGAGAAAAGGAGGAGTTCCTGCACCTTTTCTCTGAGAAAAAAAGCCCTGGGGGCGACAGCGCCTGGATAGTTTGCACAACTGTCTCTGGAATTTTCCTCTGCGGCCCAGTCCACATCATTCCCAGGAATTTCACTACAGTGGCAGGTCCTTGGACTGTCTTTGCCAATAGCCCACCCTCTGTTCTCCATGTGCCGTATCAGCAGGTGCAGTTACATCCTTTTGTTCCAGACAGGGCCGTGAAATACATTCGAGATACGCATATGAGAAGGAAGGTCTAATGCATAAGCCACTGGGTTAATCCTGCAAAGAATACGGAAAGGCCCAATAAACCGAGGTGCGAACCTCAGAGAGGGAACACGAAGTCGGAGGTTGCAAGATGACAGCCAAACCCTATCCCCAACCTGGTAGGAAGGCACAGGCAGGCGTCTGCAGTCAGCATGGAGTCTGTCCCTATCATTAGCATGTGGCAAAACCTCCTGGACTTGTGCCCAAGTGGAACGCAGGCCACGGAGATGCTCCTCTAATCCAGGAATACTCTGCAGAATAAACGAGTCAGGCAACATGGAAGGTTGGAAGCCATAGTTCGCCATAAACAGGGACAATTAGGGAGCAGAATTCAAGGCACTATTGTGAGCAAACTCCACCCACGGCAAGAGGTCTGACCAGTTGTTATGATGGTCAGAAATATAGAAACGTAGGAATTGCTCCAAGGACTGATTAGCTCGTTCTGCGGCCCCATTAGACTGCAGGTGATACGCAGAGGAGAAAGCAAGCTGAATTCCCAACTGTGCACAGAGGGCTCACCAGAACCGGGACACAAACTGACTACCCCTGTCCGAAACAATCTTCTTGGGTAGCCCATGTAAGCGAAAGATCTCCCGAGCAAAAATGGAAGCCAGTTCCTTAGAAGTGGGCAACTTCTTAAGTGGAATACAATGGGACATTTTCGAGAACTGGTCAACCACCATAAGGATAACTGTGTTGCCCTGGGAGTTGTGTAACTCCACAATGAAATCCATAGATAGGTGGGTCCAGGGCCTCTCTCCATTGGGTATGGGTTGTTGGGAGGCCCACTAGAAGGTGTCGTGGAGTCTTACACTGAGCACATACGGAACAGACAGCTACGAATGCGGTTACATCAGCACGTAGACTAGTCCACCAGAATTGTTGGGAAATGGCCCAAAAGAGTTGATTCTTCCCAGGGTGGCCAGCAGTCTTGGGAGAATGGTAAGTCTGGAGCACGGCAGTACGGAGACTCTCTGGGACAAGTGGTCACAAGGTTTCTCAGGATGAGCATGGACCAGAGGGGCAAGAATTTTTCCACCCAAAGGAGAAGTGAGACTGGTAGCCAGAATATGATCAGGAGGAATCACAGGAACCAGAACTGACTCCATCTTGGAAGTGGAGGAAAATTGTTGTGACAAAGCGTTAGCCTTTACATTCTTAATACCGGGTAAGAATGAGATAATGTAATTGAAACTAGACAAGAAAAGAGCCCATCGATCCCTTCTGGGATAGAGGCATTTAGCCTCAGACAAGAATGTGAGATTCTTATGGTCAGTAAGAATGAGAACCGACACAGTGGTACCTTCGAGGAGATGTTTCCATTCTTTCAGGACTAAAATGATCGCTAACAGCTCCCTGTCACCAATCTCGTAATTGCACTCCGCAGGTGACAATTTCTTGGAAAAGTAGCCACAATGATGCATAGCGCTCTCAGAGGTAGGACGTTGAGACAGAAGGGCCCCAACTCCAGTCTCAGAAGCATCAACCTCAAGGATAAAAGGTAACGTAGGATCAGGATGTGTCAACACAGGAGCAGAAACAAAGGCAGCCTTGAGACTCTCAAAGGCCTTAATGGACTCCGGAGACCAACTCTGTGGGTTACTGTCCTTTCTGGTCATTTCAGTCAGGGGCTTGACCAGAGACGAGAAGTTGTGAATAAACTTCAGATAATAGTTGGCAAAGCCAAGAAAACGCTGCAGAGGACATAAACCCATGGGTCGGGGCCACTGTAGGACTGCTGAAAGTTTCTTTGGGTCCATCGAAAAAACCAGCAGTGGAAATTACATAACCCAGGAATTTAACCTGTTCATGATGGAATTCGCACTTCTCCAATTTACAATGGAGATTGTTCTCTCTTAGTTTATGAAGCACACGACAGACATCTGTGTGGTGGCTCTCCAGGGACTTGGAAAATATGAGGATATCATCGAGATAAACCACCACACATATCTGCAACAAATCTCGGAGGACATTGTTAATAAATTCCTGGAAAACTGCCGGGGCATTACAAAGGCCAAAAGGCATTACAAGGTACTCATAATGGCCTGTTCTGGTATTAAACGCAGTTTTCCACTAGTCGCCCTCCTTAATTCTCACGAGATTGTATGCCCCTCTCAAATCAAGCGTTGTGAAAACCGTTGCTCCCTTGAGGCGGTCAAATAACTCTGTAATCAACGGGATCAGATAGGCATTCTTAATCTTGAAACGATTGAAACCCCTATAATCAATACAAGGTCTCAGTTCACCACTCTTCTTCTTCACAAAGAAGAAACCAGCACCAACAGGAGACGAGGATTTGCGGATGAAACCTCAAGAAAGTAGATCTGCAACATACTCCTCCATGGCCCTATCCTCCAAGAGCGACAAAGGGTAAACCCGGCCACGAGGGGGTATGGCACCAGGTTGAAGGTCAATTGCGCAATCATACGACTGGTGTGGAGGCAAACTACCCGCTTGACCTTTGTCAAAAACATTGCTAAAATCGCGGTACTCCTCCGGCAGGGAGGAGAGTGAAGAGGTGCACAGGACCTTGGCTACCTTCTGGAAGCATGTCTTATTGCATTGTGTCGACCAGGAGAGAACCTCAGCAGGGAGCCAATCAAAAGTGGGGTTGTGCCTCTGTAACCAAGGATAACCAATAACCAGCAGAAACTTAGGTGAGGAAAAAACCTAAGTTTGGAATTGTATTATCTCATGGTGAAGAGCCCCTTTGGCCCTGGACAACGGAACAGTCTCATGAGTCACATGGGCAGGCTGTAGAGGTCTCCCGTCAAGAGCCTCAATGGCAAGTGGAGTGTCATGCAGCTGCAGCAGAACCAAGTGCTTCGATAGAAAGGCAGCATTAATGAACAGGCCTGCAGCCTCAGAGTTGATTAGAGCCTGCATCTCGATGGACAACTCAGCCCATGAAAGGGTAACCGAAAACAGTGGCTTATCCTTCTGGATAACTGGGGATGAAACAACTTCGCCTAAGGTCTGTCTGTGACAGGACCTCAAAGTTTGGGTGTTCCTTGGACGGGTAGGACAACACTTCAAAAAGTGACCTGCCTGGCCACAATAAAGGCACAATCTCACCCCACTCCTAAGGGTTCTCTCATCCACAGCGAGACGCGTGAAGCCCGAGTGCATGGGTTCATCTTCACAGACCGACTCGCTACCAGGAGCCATGGGTGGGACTGCAAAGTTCGGAGACAAATGTACAGGAGGCTTCTGCAAGCGCTCCTTAAAAGGAGGTCTTTCTCTGAGTCTGAAGTCAATAAGAATGGCAAATGTGATCAACTTCTTCAGCTCAGTGGGTATATCTCGGGCTGCTATCTCATCCTTGACATGGTATCCGAGAGACCATGAAAAAAAGCAGCCACAAGGGCCTCACTGTTCCAAGCAACCTCTGCTGACAGAGTATGGAATTCAATGACGTAATTGGCAACAGTTCTCGTACTCTGTTTGATGGACATGGGGCACTTGGCAGCAGAAGCGTGCAGGAACATCAAATACCCTTTTAAAAGAAGCTAAAAACTCTGGGTAACTCAAGACAACAGGTTTTTGCATCTCCCATAGAGGGTTTGCCCAGGCCAAGGCTCTCTCACATTATATGGAAAAGTTTTCCCCAGCGGGGCTTTAAAACAGCAATATGACAAGGACAAAGAAATTTTTCTTAATTAATATATAGAGAGTTGTTTATTTGAAAAATGTCCAATATCATGGTATAATTAAATACGATATGTACAATATAAAATCTGGTCCAATAATACAATACATGTTTCACAATGCAATAAACAAACACATTTGTGCACATCATTACATTACATGCTGTTATATGGCATGCGAGCCCCAACGCGTTTCGACCTATGTACGGTCTCTTCATGGGGACAATTGGATCTAAAAAATATTACATATATTCAGAATTAAAGAAGCATGTCATCATACAACACATTAAATAAGCCATAGTGGTATATTTCTCAAAGGTGGAATGAGTGTTCTATAACCAGAAATAGTAGGAGCCGTTGAAGAATCTGGAGGGCTTAGAGGCCACCCCCACCCCCCCAGGAGAGAAGAGCCCACCCCAAGGAGCCACACTGTAAACGCCCTTTGAGGGACGGAGGAGCACACGTCTGCAATGAATACCCAGTGATAGCCATTTATTAATTAGGAAAAATTCAATTTGTTAGTAATGAAGTTATTTTCTGTATGGAGTCTGAAAGAAAAAAAAAAGCAAGGGCGGAATGTGCTGGGTTTGTTAAAATATGTTTTTTTTTATATTAATCAGACATAACATTACATGGGACAATATTATAGTTGGTCATAGAAATCAGATTACTGTCAGGTTTTGGCTTGAGTAGATGTTTCTCAAACTAATTCCTTGGTAACAATGGGAACTCTTGACAGTTGGAAGTTTGGTTGTTTTGTAACCAAGTCAACAAACTGATAAACAAAAGCCCAAATAAAATGAACAGTAGAGACTGATAGGAAGCCACTTCATCATGCTTTAACACCAGAAGCCAATCAACATGCAAGAAGGTGCCTGATCTCCAGGAGAATCACTGTCAATGGAGATCATGAACATACAGTAACCGGAGTTAAGTAACTTTTAAGTGTATTTCTACTGTTATAGACCATAGGCTGTTTATTTGCTAGGCATTTTGTTTGTTATAGATATTTGTCAGTCTTTGTCAGAGAGGTTCCCAGGGTAGACGCTGTGCTGGTGTGCGTCGGTGTGCGCTGGGGCACGCTGGTGCGCTGGTGCATGCGTGCCCGTTGTTGTGGGTGCCGTCGTGGGGGCGGGCACCCGCGCTTATTGGCGCGCGCGCCGCTTGGCACCAATCAGCCTATTTAACTTGTCAGCACATTTGGCCCGGTGCTGTCCAATCTGCAGCTCCCAGTATCTCTGCTCCTGCTTACCTGTCTGAACGTCTGATCTCCTGATTACCCGGCTTGCCCTTTGGATTATCCTTTGTCTTCTGCCTGCATCTGACCCCGGCCTGGCTTAACTACGAACCTGCCTGCTCCTCTGTACTACGCTGCTCGCCTGTTGCCGACCCTGCCCGTGACCTGACCTGCCTACTCCACTCCTGCTCTGCACCTGCTGCCTGTGCTTCAACTGTCTAGTGATCACCAAGCCACCTTCACCGGCATCCTCCTGCTGCTGACCCGCCAGGCCCTCATACCACTCTGTGCTCCCATGCCTCCTGTCCATACTACCAGGGGCCAGGAACCAGATACGTAAGGGAGGCCTTCCCCTGCTATATCGGGCTCATCGGTCAAGTACGTGGAAGTCTGACAGTCTTGTATTCCTAATATTGTAATAGTTTTGTATGTACAGCATCTTTGTATAGTAAAAGCACATTTACACACAGCAGAGGTCTCAGCTTTCTTGCTTATACCACAAAGTAACCTTGCTAGATAGATGCAAGCAAAACAGATGGGCGCACGAAAACCTGCTGTTGCTGCAGCCCACTAATGGTGTGAAATTTGATTGAAAATTCTTAGGTAAGATTTTCAAAAGAAAATTATTTAGAAATTTGACCCATGTATGGCCTGCCTTATGGCAGTGTTGTTAAGAGGGAGATCTTTCCCATCCCCCTGAAAAGAAAAAAAAGGCGCCTCTAAGTGCAGAAGTAAAACTTTATATTTCCCAAAAGGGTTAAAAACAATTACAAAAAGCTGGATGGGTAGAAACACATCATATTAGTAATATGGCAGGTAGTCTGGCTTTCTGGTAGACCCAAGGAGTCTCAGTGATATCCGCAGGTGTGATTCTATGACAGCATATTCTGAAGTGGCCGACAGATGGAAGCCACAACTCTCCTGGATACTGGGAAGACAGCTAGGCTATCTGAGACAGCATAGAAGCCGAATCCAGGAAGTTAAGTCAGCAGGAAGGGACCAGCAACCGGCACCAAAGTGATGTTATCAATGTGCTACGCGTTTCGGAACAGCTGATTGGTTCCTTCTTCAAGCAATGACTAAAGGTTACTAGAAGCAGAGCTTCTTATAGTCTGTGGGCAGGCTTTGGACGGGACTATGGGTGGACTTGAGCAGGACAAAGGGAAGCACTGAGCTTATAAAATGACATAATGAATATAAAAACTGCGTACTGGGGACACAAAAAGAAAAAAAACAGAAGACTGACATACAGGGCAAACTGATGCATAGACATGATGCAAAAACAGCAAGAGTGATGCGCAACGCAATTAGTTAATATCACCGCATGCAGATGAAGCATAGCAGCTTGATGGCACGTCACTCGCTAGGTATGAATACATCAACAATAAACACTAAAATGGTGAACAATATACATCAATGGATCTATGGTATATTATATTGAGTATATATGATATTATATATATATACAATATTATGAAAGGAGAACCATATAAAAAGGCTATATATATATATATATATATATATATATATATATATATATATGATATCTGCTTGGTTTGTTACTCAGAGTGCCCATATACACACTTTCCCATCTCCCTGCCTGCACCATAGAGTGATAATGCTTAGGGGTTACCCTAAGGTGATTAGGGTGTACCCTGTGTGCATGCCTATGAAAGTAAGGGAGGATTATAACCCTGGTCAGTTTTTTTGCCATCTGTGACCTATTAGGGAGATTACTCTTCATTTCCTGTCCCGTAGCCAAAACAGGAAGTAAGGGGAAATCCCCCCAAAGTGATGGGATTCCTGGCTGTCATCCAGATCACCAGAACTAGTGCCCCCATTTGAAGACTTCCCCTCTATTCCTGTTCTGGGGACGGCCCAAAATGTGGGATTTTCTTTTACATCCACTTTTGATGAAAACAGTAAACAGGACATATAGAAAAGATGACTAAAGTGGCACAAACAGAAATACAAACCCGACAGGGGTTCTAATCTCTCCCCACTCTATCCAAAATGAAAAGAAAAGTGTTGCCTTTAGTTATACTTTAATTCGTTAAAGCCATGAAGGATTCTCCTTTATACTTGATGTGTTAGTACCACTGCTGGAAGCAGTTCTGTATCAATACATTGCACAGGACAGTATAGAGAAGAGGGTTGGATGATGACATCTCTGCACCTGACAGCCATTGGTCAGGAGAAACTAACATTCCCATAGGCCTCTGCTGGCCGCATGGCATGATGGGTAAGGAAGTCCGCAGTGTTTATAGATCACACTTAGGAAGTGGAAAAGAAAACTACAACTCCCGGCCATCCCTGGCCCCGCCCTCCAATGACGTAACGTGTTCAATTCTGTCACGGTAAATAAGCTGGAAGTTCAGAACGATCAGCTGATTGGAGGTGTCAGGGGGGCCCTGACCTGGGAGCAGCTGTCACCCCCTCTTCAGGACGGTGCGCGCTCATCGCCCGGTAACGTTGTGCCCATTGTAGGCGGGAAGCTGTGGCCCGTGTCCAGGAGAACCTTGTCTGGGATTCCTGAGTCACTGCCGGCTTCTCTTGTAAACAATAGCTGTGTGCGGCGACTCGTTCCTCTGGAGGGGATGCCGGGGCTCCCGGCTCAGTCTGATAGGGAGCTTCCATCATAAACCCATTGTGGCCTATGCTACACAGCCTGCCCTCTCCTCATTGTTTACCTCCCACTGCTGTCACTGATACCCCCCAGCCCTACATCACCATAGGTCACCTGTCTGTCCTGGATTGTATCTAGGTGGGGCTGGATTCTCCCCCTGACCCTGTCCAGGTGACTGCGTGACCCCACACCCCCGCCTGCTCTGGGACAGAGACCTCCCTAGGCTCCCGCCTGCTCTGGGACAGAGACCTCCCGAGGCTCCCCCCTGCTCTGGGACAGAGGCCTCCCGAGGCTCCCGCCTGCTCTGGGACAGAGGCCTCCCGAGGCTCCCGCCTGCTCTGGGACAGAGGCCTCCCGAGGCTCCCGCCTGCTCTGGGACAGAGGCCTCCCGAGGCTCCCGCCTGCTCTGGGACAGAGGCCTCCCGAGGCTCCCGCCTGCTCTGGGACAGAGGCCTCCCGAGGCTCCCGCCTGCTCTGGGACAGAGGCCTCCCGAGGCTCCCGCCTGCTCTGGGACAGAGGCCTCCCGAGGCTCCCGCCTGCTCTGGGACAGAGGCCCCCCGAGGCTCCCGCCTGCTCTGGGACAGAGGCCTCCCGAGGCTCCCGCCTGTCTGGTACGCAGACTTCACAAGACCCCCATTTGTCTGGGACCGAGGCCTCACAAGACTCCCACCTGCTCTGGTACGGAGACTTCACAAAACTCCTGCCTGTCTGGGACAGAAGACTCACAAGACTCTCACTTGTTTGTTGATGCATCTCAAGGAAATCACCATTTGATTTTTTCTTTCTTTAATTATTTTTGTATTTATTTGCAGTGACTACAGACAATTCTGGTAGATCCAATGCTCCTCTCCACCAGTCCGTCATATTTTTAAAGGGTTTTCTTGAAACAATTTTATCGCCTCTGTGCTATAGCTGGAGTCAGATAGACACATTGGCGGTATAGTAGATGTCACAGGTGACCTTTGATGCTAGCTGGACTACCATCCCCCACCTTTCCTTTTATTATTGCAGTTTGATTATCCAATATTATTATTATTTTTTTTAACTGCTTTATGTTTTGAAAGGAAAACAGTTTTTGGCCCAGAGGAACACGTCTTTACCAGCAACATAATAAATACCAATTAGACGACGCCTCTTCCTGGTAACACTGGACTTGCTGCCCAATGACACATTTGTTGTCATAGCAGAAAGTCTCATCTCAGGTGTCACTACTCCAATTAAAGCCTTGTTTTTGTCACATGTCCTTTTAATACTCTGCATTGTTTTTGTTTTTTATGAAACCCTTGGCATTTTTTTTTCACTCTAAAACTACATCTGCCCTATTGTATTCCTTTGTTTATCGCCAGTTTTTGAATTTTGTTATTGTTGTTTTAAAGACTTATTCATTTTAAATTTTTTTTTTTTTTTTTTTTGGGGAGGGGGGCATTTGATAATGTCAGTGCCAGTTTATATAGCCAGTCTCTATTTTACTGTAGCTGTCTAAAGTTTTCAGAAGCAAACTGAATAGGAAATTATCATAATTCCAATCTATGATTCTCACTTTAGTTATAATTCTATAACTGACATCGTGGTTAGGAATTTATGATTATCAGCACAATTAGGATCAATTTTCTTTAGTTAAATTTGCTTAGATAGCCTTTAAATCTGGGCGTAGTTCCTCTTAACAGCCTGAATTCATCTACGTGTTTAGCCGTAGATAGAAGATGAGCACCCAGGGGTCGACGACTGAAAAATCTGTTGTAGCCGGATTGACGTGCCAAGAAAACTTTGCCTGTTCTGGCAATAATGAAGCCGTATTTGAATGTGATGAGTGTAATACCTTACAGTGTCAGCAATGTGAGGAAGCTTTGCACAAACAAGAGAGACTTCAAAATCATGAGCGAAACCGCATACAACCTGGCTATGTCCCTTTCTGCTCCTCTTGTAAAGGAGTGAATACTATGCACAATAGCACAAACGGCACTAGACAGCGGGCAGTGGTGAGGTGCGCCTCTTGTAAAGTTGACCTCTGCGCTGACTGTCAAAAACGTACTCATTCTGGGGGGAACAAGAGAAAGCATCCATTGACCTATTACCAAACCATGAATGCCCCAGAACCTCAAGAAGGAGGAAAGATGGACGAGGAAATTAGAAGAAAAAAGATGACGGAGAAAGTTGTCAGTTTCCTTCTAGTGGATGAGACAGAACAAATTCAGGTAAGTGCTTATGGATCCCTTCAAGCTTTTTCTGTGTCAATCTTCTTTTTATAAGGGTTTTGAACAAGATGAGGCATTGTTGGGTAGCACAAATTAGTACCAAATAGAACTGTCAATATGGGCAGTGTACAATAAAGAAAAGGTTCAAGCTTTTTCATACATTATGACATTTAACCAGTTCCAGACTGCCCACTGTGTGTGTTGTATACCGTTGTTATGGCAGCAACTAGCTGCCATATCCCCGGTATTTCTTTATACAGTTGGTGATCCTCTTTCACATAAAGGTGGTCCCAGTGGCAGTTTTGCCACAAGATCGCTTTTATAGGCAGCGGGAGAGGTGCCCTCCCGCCGCTTCCTGGTTGTTTCCACACTTTCCCAAGTGCTCATTAAAGGTGGAAACGATTGGATTCTATGGAGCGATGGGCAGGAAGTTGAGTGAGGGCAAGATGGGGCCCCCCCCCCCTCGACTCTATGCCTTTGGAGGATCAGAGCGACGTCTGCCGACCCTTCGCCTAACGGCCTTAAAGCGGTTTTAAACTGTTTTTTTTTTTTTACTTTTACCTATAGGTAAGCCTAGAATAAGGCTTATCTATAGGTAGTGGAAATATCTCCTAAACGTACACCGTTTAGGAGATATTTCACCTGTAGTGCACTGATGTCGTCAACGGCGCATGCGTTGTGAAGAAACGGACCTTGGTGCCGTTTCTTCCCCAGCGTGCGCCGTGACTGACGGATCCCGCGCGCATGCGCGGAGTGATGTCACGCGGCTCCGGCCAGTCACAGAGCCAGAGTCTGCAGCCCCGGAAGGAAGAGGGGTCAAGATGGAGGCGGCCTGCACAGGGGACAGCGCGGGCTTCGTTTGCAGGCAAGTGTCACATAATGGGCTAGTATGCATTGCATACTAGTCCATTATGCTTTTAATTTGCAGGGTTTTCAGCGAGCAAAAGAGGAAGTAAAACCCATCAGGGTTTACTTCCTCTTTAAAGGGCCAGATTTTTTTAATTTATTTTTTGGTAAATGTAAAATGACTTTAAAATGATTTAAATCAAGCCGTTTTACTAATGATTTAAATCCATAATTTTTAAAGAGCAACTGTCCTCTCTGTCCCACAGCAGCTTCTCCTCTGACCCGCTATTGACTCACCGACAGTCTCATTCACTTTAATGGGATGGCTGGTGATGCGGCAGTGACTCAACAAGGTGAGGGACGTGGTGGCAGCAGGTGAGTGGATGCCCGCTAACGGGTGCTGCCATGGTGGATCTGAAATGACAGGTGCTCTTTAAATGTAAGGACTTATTCTTGCTGGTAGTTAGAATCTTCAATATTTGCAAACAAAATGAAGGTTTCCTATTTAGAATAAGCTGTCAGGTTAGTAAAACAGCGATATCAATCATACAGTTTGTGGTGTACATAGATTTACAAAACAATGGGATAAAGGAATATTATTGAACTGTTTTATCTCATGGTTACTGTGAAATTGTGTGAATGCATCAATGCAGTGCATGTTATCTCAGCTTGCAGAGCTTGGATTCATTGAATGAGTTTACTAAAAATGTAAATATTGCAGAATATACAGCCTCATGCTACGTAATTAAGCTCCATTTCATGCTGAATAAACTAAATTAAAGTATCTTAAATAGAAAACTATCTTTAGATAGATTATTACTCCAAAAGCATTTTATTAAAATTAAATTTGATAAAAAAAATCACAAAAATCCAATTTTTAATTTAAAAAAAAAATCAGATTTTGATTGTAAAGAAAAAAAATCATTGATTTTTTTTTTTTTTTATCCACTTTGTATCTATTACAAGGGATGTTTACATTCCTTGTAATAGTTATCGCATTTTTTTAAAGGGACAGTGTAAAAATAAAAAGTAAAAGAAAAACAACTTTAAAGCACCCTGTCCCTACACGTGCAGAAGGGAACGCATACGCAAATCGCGCCCACCAGTGTTCATTTTTACATCAAATTTCAATTCAGTCTTAGTTATAGTCTTTTGATTAAAATGCCATTTTAGTTTTAGTCGTATTTTAGTCAACTGAAATCTCCAGAACATTTTAGTTGACTAAAATCTAATGGGTTTAGTTAAATTTTAATGCATTATTTCTTTAGAACTGACAAACCTTATATACTACTGGAGTAAAAATCTAATAACATGTTTGGTATTTATGGTATGAAGCTTTGAACATGCACTACAGACACAGATTTAGCCATTGTGATATAAATTAAATTAAGTTTTACTCAGTCTTTTGCCATTTTAGTTTTAGTCTTATTTTAGTCTTTGACAAAAATGTAATTTTAGTCATCTGAATTGTTTTAGTCGACTAAAATGGTATTAATTTAGTCGATGAAAATATATTGGTCGCCAAAATTAACACTGACGCCCACATATGTAAACGGTGTTCAAACCACAGATGTGAGGTATCGCTGCGATCGTTGGAGCAAGAGCAATAATTCTAGCACTACTAGAGCTCCTCTAACTCTAAACAGGTAACCTGTTAACATTTTTAAAGTGTCGCCTATAGAGATTTTTAAGTACCGTAGTTTGTCACCATTCCACAAGCGTGCGCAATTTTGAAGCATGACATGTTGGGTATCTATTTACTCGTCGTAACATCATCTTTCACATTATACAAAAATTGGGCTAACTTTACCGTTTTTGTTTTTTATTAATTTATGAAAGTGTATGTTTCCCAAAAAAATTGCGCTTGAAAGACCGCTGCGCAAATACAGTGTGACATAAAATATTGCAATGACTACCGTTTTATTCTCTAGGGTCTCTGCTAAAAAAAAAAAAAAAAAGTGTATGTGTATATAGATAGATAGATATATAGAGATACAGTATATATAGAGATAGATATAGAGAGAGAGATAGATTAGATATATATATCTCGGACCGATGCGTCATCTGTCCCCCGGCGTCTCTGCACTGAGAACCGAGCCATTCTCTCGGCTCCCCCCCAGAGGAGAGCTGCTGACTGTCAATCAGCAGCTCTCCTGCTCTGCTCCTCTGCACTCACTGGAGCACTGAGCTGTGGAGGAGCAGGGACCAGCTGTCTCAGCGGCTCGCTGAGAGGCTGAGACACTTATCAGTCAAGGCACCTGGTGGATCCAGGGTTCGAGTCGGGATGACGCGGTTCCTGGCCTGATTTCTGTGACATCAGCAGAAAACTTCAGACTGCTCTCTGCTGAAAATGGGTCACAGGAGTGCCAAACGAATTGCACTTCTGTGACCTATGGGAGAAGCCCAGCCAAACAAGCTCAGGCTGGATTTGTCCTTTAAGCGATCTTGCATCACGTCCAAAGAACATTTTCTTTATCCAAGAGTGGCAATAAAGAGAAAATGTGCTCCAGCCACATAATATTTAATTATCTTTTAGTGTAATTGAACTCTCTATCATAATGTGGAATCCTACTATCTTTCATTCCTTCTGTAGACAGCAGTAAGATGTATATTCTGCTTTTGTTTACACCGATATAACAGGTAAATGCAAGGCCAAGAACCTGGGTGTCAACAGGGCCTAGAGACTCATTAGATCAAGCACTGGGATGCAAAGCACATTCTTCAGTACTCTCCTGAGTTTAGCAGGCATTCCTGATAGTGAGTATTTGATCATCAGCATGACCGGATCATAAGCCTGCTAACACTATATTTAGGCATCATTATTTTTTCCACGCAAATTTCACCCAAAAGTCACATTTTTCTAACTGGATTCAGATGGAAAAAAGTGTGTATCCTGGGTGAAAGTTGGGTGAATCTTGTGTGAAAACATTCATAAATAGTCCTCTTAGTGTTTAATACTGATTTGTTTGCCTCTATACAGAAACTCTGCCCCTTTGGCTTCAGGGGAGTTCATGAATGCCTGCCAATTTGGCACCCATGTGTACCAGACCTAAACCTGTCCTTGCTGATGTACCCAACCTAATATAAGACTTTATATCGTTGTGGACCAGTTTCTCTATAAGGCTGGGTATACACGAGCCGAAAATCGGCCAGAAACAGTCAGTTTGGCAGGAAGTGGCTGACTATCGGCCCATGTGTACTGCTCCAAGACCGGCCTCTGTCTAATGAGCATGCTGAAAACCAGCATCCAATCAGAGCTCGCAGCCAATGGCTGATCACACTGAGTAATGTGTTTTTGACAGGGGGGGCGGCAGTTCCCCTGTTAGAACACAGTGTTTTAGTGCATTTACAGACGTCAAGCACTTGGGCACTAATTCAGGTCATTAGCCAAAAGAATAGTTTATTCTGCCCATTGAAATGAATTACCGCTCAAGCGCTAAATGCGCCTAGCGTTAACAAGCGCTTAGACGGGTTTACACGCATCAAGCGTTTTTTTCTTCCAAAACTCTGCTGCTCTTGGATGCACTGGAAGTGGCATTTTTTTTTTCTGCCTCTAAAAGCCCCTGCTGCTAAAAGTCTGTGAGCATGGATACATAAGCTAACATGCAGTGGAATTTAGAGGCAGGAAAAAAAAACACCAGTCGCCCCTAAGAGCAGCTTCAAAAATGTCCACTGTGCATGAGGCCTTAGAGCAAATGGGGGACAGATGCAGCATAGGACTGATGTTGCATCCACTTAGGTGAGGATGAATGTTTGTTTATTTTATTTTTTTAAACTTCCATACTTCTCTTTTAATATTATAATAACATGGCTTGTGCAGCAATTGTGTGTATATGTATGTGTATATATACATTACGTGTTTACATGTAGTAATCACAATTAAAGTGGTTGTAAAGGCTGAAGGTTTTTTTGTCTCCATATGCAGTCTATGCATTAACATAAAAAGACTTCTGTGTGCAGCAGCTCCCCAAATTACTACCTAAAGGTCCATCTAGAGCCAGCGATGTTGTAGGAGTGTCTAGGCTGCCAGGGACTCCCCTCTCCTTATTGTCTAAGGCAGCAATGTGGCGCCATTGACTCCCGCTGCTGTCAATCAAAGTCAGTCAGCCAATGAGGAAAGAAAGGGGGCAGGGCCATGGCTCGGTGTCTGAAAGGACACAGGGAGCTGTGGCTCGGGTGCCCCCGTAGGGATCCCAACAGTATTGTTGGGATCCTACTGGCATGCCTGATTCCTCAGATAACGTTATTACACAAGAGGTTTTTTCAGCTTGTTGAAAAATGTATGTGTCTAAGCACCATTCATTTTTTTTTGTTTGTCAAGAAACTTAGGTTGCCATTTTGTGTGCTACATTCATGCCTATGGCTGAGTCATGGAGAGTATCAATAAATTTTCTGGTAAACTATTAACCAGATAGCTGCTCATTTACATATGAAAAGAGAAATTGTGCAAGGTTACCATTTCAGAGCAACTAATACAGTTTCAATTTACTAGAGACTGAGAGATGATTTTGGTTCCTATTGTTTTATTGAACATTACACATCTATGCATTACTTTGTTTAAATACATTTTTAACCTTTTATAAATGTTAGTTTTTTACCAAAAGACCATCCTATCTGCAAATGTTTTAACTATTGTAAGGGGTCATTCTAAATAATAAAAAAAGGAAAAAAAAGGCATTTGAGTTAATTCTTCTCAAAGCAGTCATGGCAAATCTTACCATTGAAATGTCAGAAATCTTTTGGGGTCCATTTACATGGACATATGTGTATCTTCTGCATGAACACTGGTTCTGGCTAGCAGAAGATCCTGCGTAAAATACATGCCCAAAGTATGTTTAGATGCGTTTTTAAATGTTCAATTTTTCTTTCAAATTAATGACTACAATTGTATGCATATACAGTGCCTTGAAAATGTTTTCATACCCCTTTAAATTTTCAAAATTTTGTCATGTTACAACCAAAAATGTTAATGTATTTTATTGGGATTATGTGATAGACCAACACAAAGTGGCACATAATTGTGAAGTGGAAGGAAAATGATAAATGGTTTTCATTTTTTTTTTTTTATCAAATATCTGAAAAGTGTGGCGTTCATTTGTATTCAGCCTCCTTTACTCTGTTACCCCTAACTAAAAGCTAGTGGAACCAATTGCCTGTGTCTAATTTATTCTCAGTATAAATACAGCTGTTCTGTTGTTCTGTGAAGCCCTCGGAGGTTTGTTAGAGAACCTTAGTGAACAAACAGCATCATGAAGGCCAAGGAACATAGCAGACAGGTCAGGAATAAAGTTGTGTAGAAGTTTAAAGCAAGGTTAGGTTATAAAACAATATGCCAAGCTTTGAACATCTCACGGAGCACTGTTCAATCCATCATCCTAAAATGGAAAGAGTATGGTACAACTGCAAACCTACCGAAACATGACCGTCCACCTAAACTGAAGAGGCCCATAGTAACTCTGGCGGAGCTGCAGAGATCCACAGCTCAGGTGGGAAAATCTGTCCACAGGGCAACTATTAGTCGCGCACTCCACAAATCTGGCCTTTATGGAAGAGTGGCAAGAAGAAAGCCATTGTTGAATGAAAGCCATCAGAAGTCCTGGTTGCAGTTTGCAAGAGGCCACGTGGGGGACACAGCAAACATGTGGAAGAAGGTGCTCTGGTCAGATGAGACCAAAATTGAAAGTTTTGACCTAAAAGCAAAACGCTATGTGTAGTGGAAAACGAACACTACACATCACCCTGAACACACCATCCCCAGCGTGAAACATGGTGGTGGCAGCATCATGTTGGGGATGCTTTTCTTCAGCAGGGACAGGGAAGCTGGTCAGAGTTGATGGAAAGATGTATGGAGCCAAATACAGGGTAATCTTAGAAGAAAACCTGTTAGAGTTGGCAAAAGACTTGAGACTGGGGCAGAGGTTCATCCTCCAGCAGGACAACGACCCTAAACATACAGCCAGAGCTACGAGTGAATGGTTTAGATCAAAGCATATTCATGTGTTAGAATGGCCCAGTCAAAGTCCAGACCTAAATCCAAATGAAAATCTGTGGCAAGACTTGAAAATTGCTGTTCAGACGCTCTCCATCCAATCTGACAAAGCTTGAGCTATTTTGAAAAGAAGAATGGGCAAAAATGTCACTCTCTAGATGTGCAAAGCTGGTAGAGACATCCCCAAAAAGACTTGCAGCTGTAATTGCAGCGAAAGGTGGTTCTACAAAGTATTGGCTGAATACAAATGCACGCCACACTTTTCACATAATTATTTGTAAAAAAATGTGAAAACCATTTTATCATTTTCCTTCTACTTCACAATTATGTACCACTATGTGTTGGTCTATCCCATAAAATCTCAAAAAATAAAATTGTTTTTGGCTGTAACATGACAAAATGTGGAAAATTTTAAATGGGTATGAATACTTTTTCAAGGCACTGTATGTGCGTAAAATCTGCAGATCTGTGCGGCTCTGTTTTTAAAAATTTATTTATTTATTTTTCTGTGGTTAAACGCAGCAAACCTTTTTTGAATGTAAAAGCAGCTGTATGTATGGGGTCGTTTGATTACTGTAGTGCAACCTTTTAGATGCTCACAAAACTATGTGCTGTGGCACTGCTAAATGCAGCATTTTTTTCATCCCGTGTGAATGAGCCCTGTATGACAGTTGACAGTTTTTGTATGGAATGTCTCCTTTAGGCCGTGTTCACACGGCTCTGACATGAAAATCACGCAACTTCGGATTCGACTTTGCCCTGCAACTTCGGTCCGACATTGATCTGACTTTAATGAACAGGACCTGACATGAGATGAGTGCGACTTGGGTCTGGTATGGATTTCCATGCCAAATTTACAAAAGAAATGGTGTGAAGCCCCCTCCTCAATCCATACCAGACCCTTTAGGACCCAAAATCCCATGCCAAAATTAAAAAAAACGAAAACAGCGTGGGATCCCCCCCAATCCTTACCAGACCCTTATCCAAGCATGCAGGCCCCCACCTCCTGAACCATACCAGGCCACATTCCCTCAACATGGAGGGGAATTCTTTGGGGCAGGGAGGCTCTGCCCCACAACCCTGGGCTAGGGTTGTGGGGGTCTACAGGCAGGGGGCTTATCGGAATCTGGAAGCCCCCTTAAAGAAAGGGGGCCCCCCCATATGAATGAGTACCCTTACCCATTCACCCCAAAAAACTGTGTAGTGTAACAAGAGGCAGTTTTTGACAAGTCCGTTATTAAAAATTAATAATGTCCCCGAATGTAGATCCAATGTCAGTCATGATGTCTTCCTCTGCCGACCCAATTAAAAAAAAAAAAAGGCCTCCTCCCCTGACGAATGCTGTGGGCTGAAATTGCACCCAAGTCGGACCAAAGTAGCACAGGAACTTTTTCAAAAGTTGGACCGACACAAGTCGGACGAGTTAAGACGGCTCTCATAGGGAACCATTGATTTTGACATGTCATGCGACTTGTGCTCTTGAAGGCAGAGTGTTTGTCACACCAGTATGAACTGGCCCTTAAATATGTATTTAGAATACATTTTACAAATATGTACTGTATGCAGGCAGCCCTGATTACTGATGTCTGCATGCAATGCTAAGTAATTCCTATTGTCCTTAACACTGTAGATACAGAATTTTGGATTTCATACATTTGTATTTATTTATTTTGTTTCTATATTTAAATGAATGTTTTGCTATATAACAAATAAGAAAATCATGGAAAGTTTTCATTTTTACAGTGTTGTTTAATTTGGCTTTTGCTTAAATTCTAAGGTGGAGGATGAAGATGAATTTGTGAAAAAACTGGATTGCAACGCAGAGGATTTACTGAAAGTTGTGTCAATATTCGGAAACACTGGTGACGGGAAATCACACACTCTTAACCATACGTTTTTCTATGGGCGTGAAGTTTTTAAGACCTCCCCAGCTCAGGAGTCATGCACGGTTGGTGTTTGGGCAGCATTTGATCCTGTCCATAAGGTTGTAGTCATTGACACAGAAGGACTGCTCGGAGCTACTGTAAACCTGAGTCAGAGGACACGATTACTGCTCAAAGTCTTAGCCATTTCTGATCTAGTTATCTATAGAACTCATGCTGATCGTTTACACAATGACCTATTTAAGTTTCTTGGTGATGCCTCCGAAGCCTACTTGAAGCATTTTACTAAAGAGCTGAAAGCCACGACAGCACGTTGTGGTTTAGATGTGCCTCTTTCCACGCTGGGTCCTGGTGTCATTATCTTTCATGAGACTGTACATACAAAGCTGCTTGGTTCAGGTAAGCTCTGAAGATGATACTTCACTTGACTATTTTCTGCCTCAAAATGGGTGTAAACCTCAGACGTGAAATCTGAATGAAGTATGTCCTTCTATATTGTGTACCTGTCTCAAACACACTGTGTCATTTCTGTCTGCTGCTGTATTCTGTCACTTTTCTCCTGACACCAAGAGAAAAATGGTGACGGGGGGGGGAGCCTCGGCTCTGTTTCTGTGAGCTGTGTGGAGGGGGTGTGTCTTTTCCCTCCAATCAGCTCTCAGACCTCTCTTCGCTGAGCTCTGCAGAGTAACTTCAGCTCTCTGTCCCCTTTTTTTCTGAACTCCTGATAAGTTTTATAAATCCTGGACTTTGAACAAATGTAGAGAAGAGAAGACTGCAGATAAACAGGTACAGGTTATGTAGGAAGATTTGATTAATCTGTGTATCACCTGAGGATAGTCCCTTCATTGGGTACATGTAAGGGTTTACCTCTGCTCACTTAAAGCCCAACTGAAGTTTCTGTTTACAGCCACTAAATACATTCTAGGTCGCTTTATAAAGAGAGCACCCATAGCCTGGTTGGCAAAGCTTATCTACAGCCAATATGCTTAAAGATCTTGTGATGGCAGCGGTTGCTCTACCCTCTTCCTCCCAGGTCAGAGCTATAGCTTTACAGTAGCAGGGAGCATGAGCATGGTACCAGAGTTATAGATCTGTTTCTGCATGCTTCCACGCAGAGGCCTTTTCCACTTTGGCTACTAAAGTAAACTAACTGCAAGACTTTCAACATCTTTTCAATGTACTGCAGGGGGTCATGTTTCCATTCTTCCATATAGTCCAGATCTCTAAAGAAGATGATCCAGTACAGGGCAAGTCGGTGTCTTCTCATGAGATTTGGGCTACATGGCATTCCCCAGATGACATGGGAGTAAGGTAAATATATATACAAACTATGTCTCCCTTTCCCCACAGGTTGCACTCACCCCCAAAGTCTGCATTAATATTCGTACTATTGACAAAAAAAACAAAAAAAATACATTTTTTGCAGTTGTAGGCTATTAGTACTGAATGGAAGTTCCTTGCTCTAATCTACTTGCTCTAATTGGTAAAAACTCATAGTAGTAAGTGGTTGCATATCAAACAAACATTTAATTCCTTAATAAAAATATTTAATAAACGCAGACATTGGCTTTTTAAAATTAGTTTATTTAGGGGATACAGTGAGGGGAGAAGTTTTTGATCCACTGCTGATTTTGTACGTCGTTTGCCCACTGACAAAGAAATGATCAGTTTATAATTTAATTGATGGTAGGTTTATTTTACCAGACAGAATAACAAAAAAATATCCAGAAAAACGCATTTCAAATTTTTTTTAAATAAATTGATTTGCATTTTAATGAGTAAAGTAAGTATTTTATCCCCCCCCCCCTATCAATCAGCAAGATTTCTGGCTCCCTGGTGTCTTCTATACAGGTAACAAGCTGAGATTAGGAGCACTCTCTTAAAGGGAGTGCTCCTAATCTCAGCTTGTTACCTGTATAAAAGACACCTGTCCACAGAAGCAATCAATCAGATTCCAATCTCTACACCATGTCCAAGACCAAAGAGCTGTCCAGGGATGTCAGGGACAAGATTATAGACCTACACAAGGCTGGAAAGGGCTAAAAGACCATCGCCAAGTAGCTTGTTGAGAGGGTGACAACAGTTGGTGCGATTATTCACAAATGGAAGAAACACAAAATAACTGTTAATCTCCCTTGTTCTGGGGCTCCATGCAAGATTTCACCTCACAGGGTTTCATTGATCATGAGAACGGTGAGGAATCTGCCCAGAATTACACGGGAAAGTCTTGTCAGTGATCTCAATGCAGCTGGGACCATAGTCGTCAAGAAAACAATTGGTAACCCCCTATGCTGTGAAGGGCTGAAATCCTGCAGCACCTGCAAGGTCCCCCTGCTCAAGAAAGCACATTTATAGGCCTGTCTGAAGTTTGCTAATGAACATTTGAATTATTCAGAGGAGAACTGGGTGAAAGTGTTGTGGTCAGATGAGACCAAAATCTAGCTCTTTGGCATCAACTCAACGCGCCGTGTTTGGAGGAGGGGGAATGCTGCCTATGACCCCAAGAACACCATTCCCACCATCAAACATAGGTGGAAATATTTTGTTTTGGGAGTGTTTTTCTGTTAAGCGGACAGGACAACTACACCGTATCCAAGGGACGAGCAGCGCAGGGAAGTGTCAGGGGGACACTAATGCATTCCAGTTTCAGATTTCCCCATGCTGCACCTGCACCCCACACATTGTAAAAGATGGGAAACATTGTTTGGTTCTCTAACTTTGCTGTAGCTGCGATTGTCAGCTTTTGTGATGGGGAAGAGATTGGGTGCAGTTCTGCTAGGAGGGGGCGGTTCCTGTTTCCAGGAGGAGGAATGTCTTGGCCATTGCTAAAGCCAATCACAGTCCTGCTAGCCCCGTCCACCTTTTGGAGGAAGATGACTCGCTTGGTTGCCACTACCAATATTCGAAAGAAGTGATTTCACTGTGATTGAGAAAACCACAATCAGTTGACAGTTTGTGGAATTTTTGTTGAGCTTCTGGGAACTTTGTTGAAATTTTATTCCTGAACTTTTGCGTCACTTACTACTGAACCCCTGCACTCTGTGTCCCTTTAAGCCACAGCCAGTATTCAGCGCAATGAAAATCACACCCAACCACTTTTTCTCAGCCGCGGGGGGCCTAACTTATGATCCTGCACACAGGCCCACTGATTTCAGAAAATGTCCCTGACCTGAGCTCATCATTGCGCATCCATTCCATATGCTTGTATGTGACATCACATACATCACATACAAGCACATGGGCTGGATGCAAGAGGTGGATCAGCAGGATGAGTGTGCCAGGACAGGTAGATGTGTCTCATCTCTGCTTCTTTTCACCACTCTGCATATTACGCATATCATAGATGAGAAGAGGTTACAGCGGTGGAGCAGATGAGCAGGAGGGGTTCAGAGGTGGGACAGAAGAGCAGGAGGGTACAGCGGTGGGGAAGATGTGCAGGGAGGTACAGTGGTGGAAGAGATGAGCAGGGGGGTTCAGTGTTTGAGCCAGGTGAGCAGGGGGGATTTGGTGCTTTGCCAGATGAGCAGGGGGGTAGATGTGAAAGGAGGTATATTGGTGGGGCAGATGAGCAGGGGGTTACAGTGGTGGGGCAGGAGAGCAGAGGGGTACAGAGGTGGGGCAGGAGAGCAGGGGGGTACAGAGGTGGGGCAGGAGAGCAGAGGGGTACAGAGGTGGGGCAGGAGAGCAGGGGGGTACAGAGGTGAGACAGATGTGAAGGAGGCACATTGGTGGGGCAGATGAGAAAGCTGGTTACAGTGGTGCAGCAGATGAGCAGATGGGTTCAGTGTTAGGACAGATGAGAAGGTGATTTCAGTAGTGAGACAGAAGAGCATGGGGATACAGAGGTGGAGCAGATGTGCAGGGAGGTACAGTGGTGGGGCAGATGAGAAAAGGGGTTCATTGATAAGTAGGGCTGAAACAACTGATCGATTAATCGACAACTAATTGATTATGAAATTAATCGATTACTATTTTCATAATCGATTAATCGGCCAGTAACATAATGGGGTTAAAAAAAAACTAAGATCAGCCCTTTATAGTACAAAGAGCAAATAATCGCTACTGTAAATATTACTTTCACAGTTCTACAGTAAAAAAGAACCCCTTACAGTAGTGATTATCTGATTTTTTTTTTTTTGTACTATAAAGGGCTAATTTTAGTTTTTTTTTAAACCCATTATGTTACTAAACGTCTTAGACTTGGTTCACATCATGTGTTTTTTGGTGCTTTTTGCAGAAACACACTACAGTTCATTTGCATGGTTTCCTATGGGACACGTTCACATCTATGCTTTTTTTCAGCTGCTGCATATTTGTAAAGGCTCAGGGACCTTCGAGCCTTATGCTGGCCACATGGATCAATTTTCACACAATATTCAGACGAAAAATCTTTGTACATTCGCTGAATAAAATAATGCTGTTTGAAATTTTCACTTGTTTTTAACATTGTTTTTAAAATGAATGTAATTTCTGAACGAAAACCACATACGCTGTCTGAAAATTCCTTTGACCAAGAAGTTTTCTATTTACAAATTTTCCCGTCACTGTGGTAGAAAGTGAACGTAGATTTTGACCCCACTAACGATTAGAAAATCGAACAAACGTTCTTAAAATGACAGTTTTTTTTGAAGGAAGGAACATTGTTTGTTTTTTTTTTTTTAAATAAAAAAAAATTGATCTCGGAGTCTGATATTTACCAGATTCACCCTTTAATAGTATATACAGTATATCTCTCCTCCTAATAGTTTATACAGTATATCTCTTTTAATAGTATATGCAATATCTCTCCTCTAATATTAGATTTAAGGTTATTAACCAATTAATCGAAACAATAATCTGCCAACTAATCGATTATGAAAATAATCGTTAGTTGCAGCCCTATTGATAAGGCAGATAAGCAGGGGGTGCAGTGGTGGGGCAGATGCGCAGGAGGTACAGTGGTGGGAGGGATGAGAAGGGGGTTACAGTGGTGGGACAGATGAGCATGGGGTTACAGCAGTAGGGCAGAGGAGCAGGGGGTACAGAGGTGGGGCAGATGTACAGAGGAGAAAGGAGGTACATCTGTGGAATACATGAACAGGGGGTTACAGTGGTGGGGCAGAAGAGCAGGGAGAACAGAGGTGGGACAGATGTGCAGGAGGTACAGTTGTGGGGCAGATGAGAAAGGGGGTTCAGTGGTGGGGCAGATGAGCAGATAAGTTCAGTGTTAGGACAGATGAGAAGATGGTTCAGTGGTGGAGCAGATGTGCAGGGAGGTACAGTGGTGGGGCAGATGAGAAAGGGTGAACATTGGTGGGGCAGATGAGCAGGGAGTTACAGTGGTGGGGCAGATGTACAGAGGGTTACAGTTTTGGGGCAGCTGAGAAAGGGGGTACAGTGGTGGAGCAGATGTGCAGGGTAGTACAGTGGTGGAGCAGATGTGCAGGGGGTACAGTGGTGGAGCAGATGTGCAGGGTAGTACAGTGGTGGAGCAGATGTGCAGGGTAGTACAGTGGTGGAGCAGATGTGCAGGGGGTACAGTGGTGGAGCAGATGTGCAGGGTAGTACAGTGGTGGAGCAGATGTGCAGGGGGTACAGTGGTGGGGCAGATGAGCAGGGGGGTACAGTGGTGAAACAAATTTGCAGGGGGGCTGTGATCTGAGGTGTGAAAGTGCATAAATTGGGGCTCATCTGAGGTGTGGAGTTGCAGGAATTGAAGCTGATCTGGTGAGAGTGAAGGATGTTAATTTCTCACTACTAAAGTAGTTTACAGCATTTACTTTATAAAAAATCCTTTTCGTGATTGAGAGTATGAAGTTGACATTTTCTGTTATAAAATCGGCATGCTCAATTTCTTTGAAAACATTTTTCGGCACACTGTGCTCAAAAGGTTGCCTACCCCTGGTATAGACTAATCATTTATTTGTCAGTGGGCAAACGTAGAAAATCAGCAGGGATCAAATACCCTTTTCCCTCACTGTATTTGGTTTTTCTTTAGCCTTTTAAAAATGAATTCCTTGTTTTTAAAGCGCTCCCCCTTTTTTTTTTTTTTTTTTTTTTTGTTTCTAGCATCAGATTTGTGGTTCTTTTTATCTTTTTAGTCTGTGTAGCATACTGTGTGCTGTTCATTATAGTTAATTAGCATTTTGTCTCCTACTAATGTTCTAACGTTTTTGTACTTGGATATTTATTTTGTTTTAGAGAAGGCCTCAGAAATACCAGAGAAAGTGATTCAAGATCGGTTCCGTAAACTTGGTCGCTTCCCAGAAGCCTTCAGTTCTATACATTATAAAGGGACACGTACATACAACCCTCCTACAGATTTCTCAGGCTTAAGACGTGCTGTTGAGCAACAGCTGGAGAACAACACCACACGCTCCTCACGCAACCCAGGTGTCATCTATAAGGCCCTGAAGGTAACATAATAATGGGGATGTATTGTCTACACATGCAAGGGGATTTATTTTATTCTTTAAAAAGAAGGTTACAGATATTTATTTTAAACTTTCCTTTTCTTCTTTTCATAAATTATAACATTAATTGGAACAACATGAATATGATATCTTTCTATTAAAGCGGAGCTCCACCCTATTTTACAAGTTTTGCTCAATCACATGCCATGACTGTATTCAGTTATAAACGGATATATAGATATATATATATATATATATATATATATATATATATATATATATATATTATTATTATTATTATTTTTTTTTTTCTTTTGTACCTGTGTTTTTTCAATGTTAATCTCTGCTTCCTGTCTTAGTTCTCTGCGGATATGGGTGGGTCATCTGCAGGTATTACGCAATTTCCTTTATTCCTGCAATGTCTCCTGGGAGCTACTGTCATTATTCCCAGGAGTCATTGCGGAGGCCTGCCGCGAGTTCTCGTGGGATTTCAACGCCGTCCGCCCGTTGTGATGGCAACCCTGAAACACTGAGCATGCGTGGGAAATAGCGGTGAATAATGGGAGCTCAGCATTCACCAGGTCCCGGAAATCCATGCTTGTGGGCTTCATATGCCACGACCACGGAACGTTTTATAAATATTTATTTAAAACGAAAACGGACAGCAGCAGCTTAAAACAACCGAAACAGTGAGTGTCACTTTATGATTGTCAGAATGATTAAAAAAAAAAAAAAAAAATGGGAATGGTCAGGGGAACCCCGATTTAAGGGTTTTTAATGTCTTTAGGCACATTTTAAAATCTTTGTGAAAATGTGTACTATTTCATGTAAATATCTCTTATCATTCCCATACTTAATTCCGTATCCAGTCAATTTAAATTCGATAACTGTAAAGAAATGTAGCGCTAACATAATATATGCTCTGTGGTGCAGTGCAAAAGGGAAAAAGGGGGAACAAATCAGGGAATAGACCCAAAATGAGACAATCAATCCCAGAGTGAGAAGTCCAAAATAAAATAAATCAATCAATAAATGAACAAAGTCCAAAGGAAGAGCGTGATAGTGAAGGGTCAATCTTCTATCGTGCACACGACCTTATGGGGCTTCAACAGTGGTGGATCCAAAAGATGAAAAAGATGAGGTACTCTTACCAGATAGGGTGGACCCAGATGTCAGCGACACTGGGTCAATAAGGCTTAGATGATCGAATCAGTGGCTCCCTCAGATGGAAAAGGAAGTCCGGGGTCTCCACGGATGTCACCGAACAGCCTCATGAAGCTCTGCAGGACTGGAGGCACAATGTATCCAAGAAAACACGCCACAGCAAATCTCCTCACAATGAATGTATATGAAAGAAGAGAGGGGGGGGCTCCAATAGTGCAGGTCAATTAATATAGGTTTATTAAAACCAATAATACATAAAAGTGATCACAATAATAAAAGCAATGTGGGGAGCAGATAGCAAAACCCAATTTAAATTCGATATTTCCAAAAATAAGGTTAAATGGACAAATTTGACTGCACCTTTTACTTAGTATGAAAGTTGTTGCAGAATCTTAAAGCTGTGCATAGAAATAAGATGATTATCACAGATTCTTGCTGATATCCGTGTTGATGGGCACCAGCAGATACCACCAGCTTCCAAATTTGGGTGAGTTGGATTGTGAACTTGTCCAGTTGCTGTTATTCTAACCGTGGTAAGCAGGCACTGAAAGTGTCTGCTTTTGCTGGTTCCTCCCTACTCTGAAGGCATGAATATGCATGCTTCTGTGCCCTAAGCTGTCAAAACATTCCTGCTCATCCAAGTGGCTCATAAAGGTCTATGACCACGTGTATGTTTTAGCATTGTTGCAAGCAGCCTTTTACAGGATTGTTTTCAATCAAACAATAGAGTAAATACTAAAAAGTCTAATGTTCCCAACTCCATCCATCTAAATGCATAGAGGTGATATGGCATGCACACCTATGCTGATCATGCAGAGAGAGATTTTTATAATTGTTATATTCAGAAAAATAGGACCCTTACACTAAATAAAATGAATGGCAAGAAGCTGCATTCCTATTTATGGACACTTTGAAAATCTGTTTCGATTTTGCTTCAAGGGATCACAGAAAATGTATATAAAACTCTAGTTATAGCTACACATCCATCCAAAGTTAAACCTTGAGGTGCATGGAAGCAGTACAACCTACCTGCTGACTAGTTGGGTTTTCAACCACTACACTAATGCACTAGTCCACCCTCCTTTGTCTATATTGTCATGATCCGGGAACACTCCTGCTGTTGATGCTGCTTATGAAATACAGCCTATTGGTACCATGAAGCCTTCCACAGCCACTAATCAAAATCTGCCTTGAAAACAAAAAAGAAGTTGCACAGCACAGGCTTTAGGAAGAACTCTCCTAAAGCTCTTTTACTTATCCTTTAGGCCCTGTTCACACCTGAGCGATTTTCTGCTTGTAGCTCTAAAACGCTCAACAAGCCAAATCCCATTCATTTCAACGGCCCCTGTTCATATCTGAGTGTTCTGTCACCTGAAGCAAAATGCCTGTTGCTCAAAAAAAGTACATGAGCTACTTTTTGGCAGATTACAGGCCCTTATAGACTTGCATAGTTACATAATCAATTCCCATATCCCTGTATATTGTGTTTGCTAAGATGCACATCCAAGAGTCTTTTAAATCTACCCATGCTTTCTGTTGACAATACCGATTATGGAAGAGAGTGCCACATCCTTACTGCCATGACAGTGAAAATCCTCCTGCACAGCTTAAGGTTAAACGGCTTCTCTTCCAGTCCCGACGTGTGGCCCCATGTCCTCTTACACTACCTGAGACTTAAAAGTTTCATACTTGAGCTGGGATCCCTGTGTAGATATATATGTATATCAACTTCAATAGAAATGCCTGACTTGAGATTTTACAAGCGCTTTCTGCTAAAATAGCTGCTCTCCACCCCTAATTTCCTCTCCCTCTTCAGTTACTTGCTGCATGTTATAATATGAGGTTGCTTATGAATTATTTTCATGTAGGTGGCATCGTGACTTTTTAAAAAAATAATTATTATGAGCCTTGTATACTTGGTTTTCAGGCATTGAGTGACCGATTCAGTGGTGAGATACCAGATGATCAAATGACACATAGCTGCTTCTTCCCTGATGAGTATTTCACCTGTTCTGCCATGTGTCTAAGCTGTGGGTAAGTGTTCACTTGTGTTCATAGATTTCTACCTTGAAAAACTAGAAATTAGGTTTTCTTCCACAGAATATTGATCATCCATCTTTTCTGTGAGAATTTTTTTTATAATTTTTTTTTTTTTATGACTGTACTCACAGGCTTCAAATTGTGTTCAGTTTTTACTGTTTAGACCCACAATGGGCATTTTTAGTGTGATGATATATTAAAGCTCAATTCCAAATTAGCCAGGCCTTTGTCTTCCTGTCCCTGTACCCTTCCCAGACCTAACCTTAAAAAAAAAAAAAAAGTGTGCGTGTATACAGTATATGTACAGTTTTATATGTGTCTGGGATGACAGGAAGGGGTTGGATGAAATTGGTCAGCACTCACTTTTTTTTTTTTTTAATTATTTATTTATATTAGAAAACCGGTTCACCGGGACATACAACAATAGTGTGGTTACGTTTAACAACAGTACAGGCAAAAGTACAGATACAGTAAGTTCAACACACTGACATAAAATGGTATAAGAGGCATCTCTTTTCTATAAGCTTGGAAGGCAGTGAAAGATATACCAGTATTGATTGACTTATAGGTTCTTTTACTATAACATAGTTACTGACCTATAACATAGTTATTGATATAGAACAATGTACCTATCCATACCATGTTTTCCACTGGACCTCAGTCTGACAGTGTGCCTTGTGTTTGATTTATGGTGTTGCAGGGTATCATGCTCCCAATTTGAGCGGTTCCCTATTAATTTTATTTTTTTGAGAAAAAGAAAGAATATCTAGCGAAAAGCAGATTAGTAGAGTGGGGTGGGTGTAGTTAAGAGTAAAAAGAAAGGAGGGGAAGGATGGGGGGGTGGGGGTGTACGAGGGGGGGGGGGGTGGAGACCAGAGTAGTAATTCACAAACATGTGTGTTTGCTTACGCCTATCCAAAATTATTCTTAAACTCAGATTGCAGTATAATATCACCGGCCTCGGAGGGCCTGTCCCTCTTCTGAATACTTGAACATATTCCATAATTGCCAAGTTTTGGAGTATGTTTCCTGTCTGTTTTGGCTTGTGAGGATTAAGTCCTCCATCTGGTTTATTTCTTTTGGAGCCAGAAGGCTATGGTCGGTGTTTGAGGGGACTTCCAGAAGAGTGGAATGCAAGCTTTTGCTGCATCTAACAAGTGGCGTACAACTGATTTCTTGTAAATCCGTGTGGGGGTGTCATTAGCATGTAGAAAGAAATACGCCGGGTCATCTGGCACAATGCGGTCCGTGAATTTTTGTGTTATCTGGCGGACTTCTCTCCAGAAGTTCTGGATCCAGGAGCAGGACCAGAAAATATGGAGGAGTGTGCCTTTTCTTTCTTGGCATCTCCAACACACATCTGATGTCGAGGGGAAGATCATGTTAAGCAACGCTGGGGTTCTGTACCAGTGAGTGAGGATTTTATAGTTTGTTTCCTGAATCTTGGTACATAAAGAGGATTTGTGTGTAAACCTCAGGATGTGTTGTTTTTTGCTGGTGGTAAACTGACAATTTAATTCTCTTTCCCACTTGGTGAGGCCCTGCAATTTACATTCCCCTGATGGAGCAATTAACATACTATAGGTTAGAGAGAGTGAATGTAGTAAGGTCCCTGTTCCCGAGCATAGTTCTTCCATAGGCGTGAGGGCTTAGTCAGTATCGTTAGGTGGTGGCATGCTGCGTAGAAAGTGGTGGAGCTGCAGTGCTCTCAAAAAATCTAAACGGAACTGTCCTTCTGGGTCGGACAGCTCCGTGGTAGTCTTCCATCTGCCCCTATTGTTGAAATGTGAGGCTTGGAATAGTCCCTCCTCCCTCAGCTCCAAAACCTCCCATCACGCATTCCTGGTTCAAATAAAGGGTTACCCAGTATGGGCCTAAGTGGTGAGTCACAAGAGAAGAGGGGAGATAAGTCAATCAGATGAGCACAGACACGGGCCGTGTTACCTATTAACGGGTGGCGTTTGAGATCCGTTGGGAGGGCGGCATAACACCAGGGGGTTCTATGTATGGGAGTCGCGCTTTGTGCTTGTTCAAGTTGCGTCCATAGTTTGGTATTTGTATGTCGGCACCAGTCGAAAGGCCTTCCTAGGTGTGTTGCTCTATAGTAGGTCTGGAGTTCTGGCATTGCCAGTCCTCCGTAGCGTTTGGGCAGTGAGAGGGTCCTCCGATGTAGACGTGTTTTTTTTTTTTCCCTGCCCAAAGGAATTTAGTAAATATTGCTCGTATTTGGTTAAAGTATTCTGCGGGTATATGTATTGGGATAGTCTGCAGGAGATACAGGAATTTGGGTAGGATTGTCATTTTAAGGATGTTGCAGCGGCCAAACCAAGAGTGCAGCCCCCCATTCCATTTATCTAGCATTTGTTGGACTTTTTTTTAACAGGGGGGGGAGTTAAGCTTGAACAATTGGGAGAATGTCGGAGGTATGTGTGTACCCAAGTATTTCAGGGCTGTAGTGGACCATTGTAAATGGAAACTAGTTTGAAGAGGTGTAAGCTGTGGTTGGGGTATTCCCAGTCCCATCGCTTCAGAGTTACTAAAGTTAATTTTCAGATTAGCAAGTTGACCATACGTGTGAAATTCTTTCATGAGGTTGGGGAGAGAGATGGTTGGGTTTGTGAGGGAAAACATCAAATCGTCAGCATATGCGGAAACTTTAAATTGTTCTTTATTTACTTCTACTCCGGTAATGTCTGGGTTCAACCTATGATGTGACATAGGAAGGGCTCTAGAGACAACGCGAAGAGCAGAGGTGACAAAGGGCATCCCTGACGAGTCCCATTAGTAATTGGGAAGGCTTCCGAGATTACCCCGTTAGCTCTCACTCTGGCCGTTGGGTCTGAATAAATTGCGGTAATCCAATTTATCATTTTGTCTCCTAGACCTATGTGTTTCAGCGTTGCGAACATGAACCTCCAGCTGACCCGGTCGAACGCTTTTTCTGCGTCTGTTCCGAGTAAGATGCATGGGGTCTTGGTACTGTTAGCCACATGTAGTAGGTTGAGGACTTTAATCGTGTTGTCTCTAGCTTCCTTAGTTGGGACGAAACCGACTTGATCTAGGTGTATAAGTGAAGTGAGGTGTTGTTGTAATCTGGTGGAGATGATCTTTGTAAAAAGTTTTAGGTCCGTATTCAAAAGGGGGATCGGGCGGTAGGACCCGCATTGGCCTGGGTCTTTGCCCTCTTTTGGTATAACTGAGATTTGTGCCTGTAACGTGGATTTATGAAGCTTTCCCCTTGAGCCCAGATTATTAGAGTCTGACCAGGTGTTGGCCTAGGGAAGGGAGTAGGGTCTTATAGTAAGATATGGTAAGCCCACCTGGGCCTGGAGCTTTACCCGATTTGGTATTATTTAATGCAAGTTGTAGTTCGGGCAAAGTGATGGGATCATCTAATAGTGATTTTGCATCGTCTGGGAGGGTCGGCATAAGGGAGGACGATATGTAATCTGCAGTTGTTTCTGGGGAAATTTGTGTCTCATTTAAGTTGTATAGAGAAGAATAGAAGGAACTGAACTCTTGCAGGATTTGTTGGGGTAGAGAGGCTTTCCGTCCCGTAGGGGACATGATGTGAGGTATGTATGAAGCTAATCTTTTTTTCTCGGAGTGATTGAGCTAATAGTCTCCCGCATTTGTTACTGGATTCATAATTTTTCCTTTTGCTAATTTGTATTGCCGCTTTCGCTTTATATCGTAAGAGGTCAGTGACCTGCATACGGACTGAGTCAAGTTCTATTTCCAGCTGTTTGGTGGGTGCCTGTTTGTGATGCACTTCTAACGTTTCCAGTTTCTTTAGTAGTGTATTCAGTTGTGCAGTCCTTTGTTGTTTAAGCCGTGAGCCATGTTTGATGAGTATCCCCCTAATGATGGCTTTGTGCGCTTCCCATACTAGTCCGGTGTCACAGTCAGGGGTGGTATTAGAGGCAAAATAGTGTCCTATTTCCCTAGTTACCTCAGCTAGAACCTCTGGGTCTTTCAGAAGTCCCTCATTCAGTCGCCATGGTGGTCTCTGTGTCAACCGGAAGTCTGAGAGAGCGTACCGCAATGTGATCGGGGCGCAATCCGACCACGTAATTGAGCCTATAGTGGTTTCTGTAATCGCTTGTAGATTCCTGTGAAGGATCAGGAAGTAATCGATTCTAGAATACGTCTGGTGTGGTTTAGAAAAGAAGGTGTAGTCCTTTTCTCCCGGATGAAAAAGACGCTAAGCATCTATCAGTTGCAAAGTATGTAGCGACGTTCCAATACGTTTACGCAAGTCTCGCGAGGTTGAGGACGTTCCAGTGGAAGTATCCTCCGTAGGAGTAAGGAGAACGTTAAGGTCCCCTCCAAGGATCAAATGCCCGTCTGAGAATTGCGAGAGTAGGTCCAAGTGTCGTTTGAGGAATGTGTCTTGGTGTGTGTTGGGAGCATACAAGTTAGCCAAAGTTACTTTTACGTCACCTATCTTCCCCTTTAGGAAGAGGAATCTACCTTCCCTGTCGTATTTTACATCTGTAAGTGACCAAGGGATTTTCGCCGAAATTAGAATAGAGACCCCTCTGGACTTAGCTTCTGTGTACCTTGAATGGTATACCACCGGGAAAAATCTGTTCTGAAGTGTCGGTAAAGACCCTTCCCTAAAGTGAGTTTCCTGCAAGAGAACAATGTCAGCGCCCATGCGTCGCATGTCATGGATCAGCATACGTCTTTTCTCCGGTGTGTTTAGACCCTTCACGTTAAAAGAGACTATGTTTATGGAGACCATGTTCGCGAGTTGTAAGTGTGTTGATGGTCAAGGGATATATGGGGAGGAGGGGGTGAGAGGTAAAGGGAAGGGGAGAAAAGAGCTAGAGGGGGAAAGGGGGTGGGGTAGGGTTAGTAGGAGAGAGTGGGTAAACTCAACTAAGAGTTTAAGAAGGAATTAGAAAGCTGTCACTAGAGTGTGCAGCTTAGTGCAAATACTAAAGTAGCCAAACAGGCTATTACGCTCCCCAGTCAATAAACTGGGAATGGAGCGCGGTCCTATGTGAGACGGTGGATAGACAGAGCCGGGAAGCGAGCTCCCGAGCCCTTCCCTCCACCTCTGGCTATTTGCAATTTTTAGGTGTGCTTGCGATGTATCACTAGTAATAATAAAGCAGGCTGCTGGACTGTAAGATAACATGTGTACTAGCGGTCTAAACATATCCAAGAGCAGGGGCATAAAGTGGAGCCAACATAACTAAAAACATATAGAACACAGTTTCATAAACGTACGAACTCAACAGGTGCAATGATTTGAGTCACATTCCCACCCCCATCCAGCGATATAAATTGGCCGAGCCAAGTGGAATGAGCTGACACCAAATAAAATATAAAATGAAAAAAAAAAAAGGGGGAAATAAAAAAAAGCAGTAAAGTGCCATAGAGTGAAATGTACGGTAAGGCGAGTAGCCTGAATGATCATAGCATTCCAATGCACAGGACAAGGCACAAAGTTTGTAGGTATTCTGTCCCACACAAGGAGGTATTTAAATGCTCTTCCTCTGTCATGGTACTTAATTTAGGGGTTAAACAAATGAGGTATCCCCACCACCCTCCTCCTATAACGATATAAAGCGTCAATGTGTATGTACCGGATTTCACATCGGTACAGTGTGCGCCAGGGTCCCTTAATAGTGACCGGGTCTTTCTACCGTGCATAGTTTCCTATCGTTGTACTTGTGGTTCTATGTTGCTCTTTCCATGAGGTGCAGGGCAGGGCATGGTGAGTTCCGTGTAGGTTACGTCCCCTGCCGCTCCTATATTACTCAGCCTCCTGCGACCTCATAGTAAATAAGGCTTCCAGCGGTTGGAGAGGAAGTGTCTCTAGGTACCTTTTTATATAGGGCTGTACCGGTGAGCAGGAAAGGGAAAGTTCAATAATAGTCTCAGCCAGGCCTGCTATAACATAAGTTTGAGATTGGAGCGGCCACTGTTAAGTACTAAATTTCTTTCTCGAACATCACGGGACACAGAGCCACAGTAATTACTGATGGGTTATATAGGTATCACTGGTGATTGGACACTGGCACACCCTATCAGGAAGTTCAACCCCCTATATAATCCCTCCCCCTTGCAGGGATACCTTCAGTTTTTACGCCAGTGTCTTAGGTGATGGACGTGTAAAGATGTCCTGTGCTGAGCTCCAAAGGGAATATCCTAAGATCCTATACTGGGGCAAGCCAGGCGAACCGGATCCATTCAAAGTGTCTTTTCATGGCTGAATTAAATGGTACCCGGGCCTCGTGTCCGAAGAAACGAGGTTTTACCCGTAATGCTTCTCTTTTTAGAGAGCTGGACCCCGCAGATCAGAAAATGGCTTTAAACTTCCTAATTTCTGGCGAGGTGCTTTACGGTCCCAGAACTGTTGGATCCCCCTACTGATGGGGGCCCCAGTCTCTGACGGTTTTTTCAAACGGAGCCCACCGTGAGAGGTGAAGATTGGGTCTGTGTAAACAGCACCCTGCGGCTGGATAAGGTAAGAGGAGATTCCACAGAATTTTTGAGTTCTAGTGGCTTTTCTCCTTTAAGGTAAATGCATGCTATGCCTATTGTGACCACCGGGGGCTGCCAAGAGCACAAACCTACACATGCTGACTGACTGTCTCAGGTGTTCAGTGCTGATTATGTCCCAGCATCTCAAAGCAGGCTGCAAGCAGGTAAGGTGGAAAGGGGGATTTCTCATGTTTGAATGTTCCCCCCGGCTAGAGAGGGGCCACAGGGGTCTAGAAAGTGGTTATACCACCCGGGCTCTGCGGCCTAATGGCCACCATCTCTGAAGATAGCCGTTCAGGCAGATCTTGTTACCAGTCTCCCTCCTTCCCCCCCCCCCCATCCCCAGCCTTTTCTCCAGAAGCATGACAGGAGAGTCGGCAGTGCGGGAAGCGCTCGTTTTTTTCAAAACTTGAGGGGGGGGGGCGGTAGAGGAGGGGGCGGGATGTCAGCACAGAGTGTTTAGACTCCCACTCAGGCCAGCTGCAGGCTATTAAAGGCACTCTGTACAGGTGCACTCAGCCTTCTGAGAGACACAGAGCTGACAGTCACATGTAAGGTGGGACACAGGCATTCTCCTAGGCAGCATTTACTGAAGTAACACCAGACTGAGCATTGGGTAGCAAGGCTTTTAGCCAGACTACATCGCTCAGCGGGCAGTGTTCATTTGTATACCTCACACCTTGTTGCTTTGCACTATGGGTAGAAGAGGTTCAAGCACCCCAGGAACCAGAGACACTAGGGGATCTCGTTCAGGTTCTGAGGGCCCCCTGTCGGCAGCATCCTCCCCCCCTAAAGATGGGCCAGGGACGGCTAGCCAGGGAGAGCCATCGGGGTCAGGGGCTACACCTGCTTCTGGCACTTCAGCCCCTGTATATATTACACAAGAGGTTTTTCCTCAACCATCAATGGTCTAGAGGAAAGATTAATGGCCGTGATTACGTCTTCACTCAGTGGAAGAAAACGCACTAGGCTTTCCTCTGTTCCCCAAGACCCTCAGACAGAGGAGCTCTGGGATAAAGGAGATGAATCCCTTTCAGAGGATCGGGATGGGATGGATGATTCCTCTTCGGAGGATTCAGGTGGAGAGGGACCCTCTGCGACTTCCCAAGAGGAGAAAGTCTTAGTGCAGATCCTCACTGGATTGGTCCGCTCCACATTTAAGTTGCCCATACCTGAAACTGCTAAAGAATCCTCTTCTGCTTTGGGGTCACTGAAACCTTTCCAAGCAGCACATGCTTTTCCTGTTCATACTTTACTTGAAAAGCTTATTTATTCTGAGTGGGATCACCCAGACAAACGTTTTTTTCCGCCGAGAAAGTTTTCAACACTTTATCCGATGGAAGAAAAGTTTATTAAAATGTGGGGAATACCGGCTATTGATGCCGCCATTTCCTCCGTAAATAATAGCCTGACTTGTCCTGTAGACAATGCTCAGATGCTCAGGGATCCTGTAGATAAAAGGATGGAATCCCTATTGAAGGATGTTTTCTCCTTAGCAGGATCAGTGGCCCAACCTGCAGTAGCAGCGATTGGAGTCTGTCAATACTTAAGAGACCATGTTAAGCAGGTCATCAAAGTATTACCTGAACAGCAGGCCCAGGGGTTTGCTAACCTTCCAGCGGCCTTATGCTTTGTGGTTGACGCCATTAGAGATTCTATCGTGCAAACCTCCCGTCTTTCACTGGGGTTGGTGCATATACGTAGAATCCTATGGTTGAAAAATTGGTCAGCCGAAGCACCATGTAAGAAGCTACTGGCTGGGTTTCCATTTCGTGGTGCAAGGTTGTTTGGAGAGGACTTGGATAACTATATCAAGAGAATCTCTTGTGGGAAAAGCACTCTCTTACCTGTCAAGAAGAAGAGTAAGCGTCCCTCTTTCAAACGGACTCTTTCCCCAGCGCCGGGGGCTTCAGCCTCCAGGCAGTCTCGACGGCCGCCTCCATCGGGGTCCAGAGACAAGAGTCTACCCCACGGACAAAAGAAGTCCTGGGGAAAGAAGCCTACTAGGCAAAACACTAAGACCTCTGCATGAGGGGGCGCCCCCGCTCACTCGAGGGGGGGGAAGACTGCGACAGTTCTCAGAGCTCTGGCACGAGGACTTCCAGGACAGATGGGTAGTCTCCACGGTAACCTTAGGGTACAAGCTGGAGTTTCAGGAATTCCCTTCTCCTCGGTTCCTCAGATCAAATGTTCCCAGAGACCCAGAGAAGAAGCAGTCGCTCCTTCTAGCGTTAGAGCGACTTTTGTCGCAGGAGGTCATTATGATAGTTCCCGCAAAGGACCAGGGATTGGGCTTCTATTCCAACCTTTTTACGGTCCAAAAGCCAAATGGGGATGTCAGGCCCATTTTGGACTTAAGGGATCTGAACCGATTCCTAAGGATTCAATCCTTCCGCATGGAATCAATTCGAACAGTAGTTCCCACCCTGCAGGGAGGAGAATTTCTGGCATCAATAGACATCAGAGATGCATATCTGCATGTGCCCATTTTTCCTGCTCATCAGAAGTTTCTGCGCTTCGAGGTAGGAGGGCGCCATTTCCAGTTTGTGGCTCTGCCTTTTGGGATAGCCACTGCACCTCGAGTGTTCACAAAGATCTTGGCTCCTCCTCTGGCCAGATTAAGGGCTCAGGGTATAGCTGTCATAGCATACCTAGACGACCTGCTCTTGATAGACCGGTCGGTAGCCTCTTTGAATGGAAACTTGAGGACCACAGTCAGGTATCTAGAACACCTGGGTTGGATCCTCAACTTAGAAAAGTCTTTCCTAAAACCAGTAAGAAGACTGGAGTATTTAGGTCTGATTATAGATACAAGCCAGGAGAAAATATTTCTACCCCAGGCAAAGATCACTGCTTTGAGAGAGCTGATTCTGACAGTAAGGACCAAGAAGGGTCCCTCAGTCCACCTTTGTATGAGGCTACTAGGGAAGATGGTGTCTTCATTCGAAGCAGTTCCCTATGCTCAGTTTCACTCAAGAATGCTGCAACACAGTATTCTGTCGACCTGGAACAAGAAGGTTCAGGCATTAGACTTTCCGATGCACCTGTCGCATGCGGTGCGTCAGAGCCTCAATTGGTGGCTCATACCCGAAAACCTGCAGAAGGGGAAATCCTTTCTACCGGTTACCTGGACGGTGGTAACAGATGCCAGTCTGTCAGGTTGGGGAGCAGTTCTGGAACAGGCTGCGGTCCAAGGGGTATGGTCCAAGACAGAGAGGACCTTACCCATCAACATTCTGGAGATCCGGGCGATACATCTAGCTCTAAAAGCCTGGACTATCAGGCTACAGGGTTGTCCGGTCAGGATCCAGTCCGACAATGCCACAGCAGTGGCTTATGTCAATCATCAGGGAGGCACCCGGAGCCGAGCTGCTCAAAAAGAGGTGAACCAGATCTTAGTCTGGGCAGAGATGCATGTGCCATGCATATCGGCAGTTTTCATCCCGGGAATAGAGAATTGGCAGGCGGACTATCTAAGTCGCCAGCAGTTACTTCCAGGGGAATGGTCTCCGCATCCCGACGTCTTTTGGGCCATATGCCAAAGATGGGGGGGTTCCAGATGTAGATCTCTTTGCATCCCGATTCAACAAAAAGACAGATTTGTGGCAAGGACAAAAGATCCTCTTGCATGCGGGACGGATGCGTTGGTGGTTCCGTGGCATCGGTTCTCACTGATTTACGCATTCCCGCCTATTCTGCTACTACCACGACTCCTTCGCAGGATCAGGCAGGAAAGGAAGTCGGTACTTCTGGTGGCCCCCGCTTGGCCCAGAAGGACTTGGTATGCAGAAATAGTAAGGATGACGGTGGGTTCCCCGTGGACCCTACCGGTACGCCCAGACCTGTTATCTCAGGGTCCAGTGTTCCATCCTGCCTTACAAACGCTAAATTTGACGGTTTGGCTATTGAGACCCACATTCTGAAGAGTCGTGGGCTCTCAGGTCCTGTCATATCTACCTTGATTAATGCAAGGAAGCCAGCTTCCAGGATGATTTATCATAGAGTCTGGAAGGCTTATATAACCTGGTGTGAATCCAGAGGTTGGCATCCCAGGAAATATGTCATAGGTAGAATCCTTGATTTTCTACAGATGGGATTAGAGATGAAGCTGGCCTTGAGTACCATCAAGGGCCAGGTTTCTGCTTTATCAGTATTATTTCAGCGGCCACTTGCTTCGCATTCTTTGGTCCGAAACTTTATGCAGGGGGTGATGCGTCTTAATCCTCCGGTTAAAGCGCCCCTAAACCCCTGGGACTTGAATTTGGTCCTGGCTGTGTTACAGAAACAGCCTTTTGAACCAATAAGTCAGATTCCTTTGGTCTTGTTGACAAGGAAATTAATTTTTCTGGTGGCCATCTCTTCTGCTAGAAGAGTATCAGAATTAGCAGCTCTTTCCTGTAAGGAGCCTTATTTGATTATACACAAGGATAGAGTGGTACTACACCCTCATCCTAGTTTTTTACCGAAGGTGGTTTCTGATTTTCATTTAAACCAAGACATTGTTCTACCTTCCTTTTTTCCAGATCCCTGTTCTCCGGAAGAGAGATCTCTACATTCGTTGGATGTAGTAAGAGCAGTTAAGGCCTATATAGGGGCAACTACTCAGATCCGCAAGACGGATGTTTTGTTTGTGCTGCCAGAGGGTCCCAATAGAGGACAGGCAGCGTCAAAAGCTACCATTTCTAAATGGATTCGACAGTTGATCATTCAAGCTTACGGTTTGAAACAGAAGATTCCTCCGTTTCAGATCAGGGCACATTCCACAAGGGCTATTGGTGCTTCTTGGGCAGTGCATCACCGGGCCTCTATGGCTCAAATCTGCAAGGCCGCAACCTGGTCTTCAGTTCATACATTCACCAGATTCTATCAGGTGGATGTGAGAAGGCATGAGGATATCGCCTTTGGGCGTAGTGTGCTACAGGCAGCGGTACAGGGTCCTCAGGTCTGATTGCACCCTACTTGGTCGTGGTTCCCCCCCCTCAGGTAGCATTGCTCTGGGACATCCCATCAGTAATTACTGTGGCTCTGTGTCCCGTGATGTTCGAAAAAGAAAATAGGATTTTTAAAACGGCTTACCTGTAAAATCCTTTTCTTTCGAAGGACATCACGGGACACAGAGGTCCCGCCCCTCTTCTAATACACTATATTGCTTGGCTACAAAACTGAGGTATCCCTGCAAGGGGGAGGGATTATATAGGGGGTTGAACTTCCTGATAGGGTGTGCCAGTGTCCAATCACCAGTGATACCTTTATAACCCATCAGTAATTACTGTGGCTCTGTGTCCCGTGATGTCCTTCGAAAGAAAAGGATTTTACAGGTAAGCTATTTTTAAAATCCTATTATTTGGGTCTCCCCTTGCGCTCCAAGGGTCTTACCAGCCAAAACACTGTCCGTTGGTGGGCCCGGTGTGCAAGACGAGGAATAGAGGAGGGGGGAGGGTGGGCATGGGACAATAGTACTAGCATTCGTCTAATCTTCCCCCTAAATTACGGGTAAAAGTGTCCGGGAGTCTCTTCCTTGTATGTGGGGACTGGGAACAACCCGCTTTGTCCTTAGCAAGTGTAGCTGGACAGGGATGGGTGGCCATTGGCCTACTCGCGTAGTTCTCCCTCTGAGGCCGTCCTGTGTCTCCTTCTGTTCCTTGGGTGGCGTGGAGGCAGGGGTCCATGGAGCCTCAGTGGTCCTGAACGTCCGGTTGGACGTGGCAGAAACTGGAGCCAGTCTGGGACTTGAATTGGTTCTGTGTCCATAAATCTGAAGAGCGCTGGGAGATCTTCGGTTCTTTGCAGAGAAAAGGTGCCTGTGTCCTTGCAGAACGTCACCAACAGTGGGTACCCCCAGCGGTACGTTAGTCCTTTCTGCTTTGCAAGTTCCAGGAGAGGATGGAGGAGGGCTCTGTGTCTCAAGGTGGCCCTCGATAGGTCTGGCAATATTTTAGCCTGCTTACCCCCCACTTCCACATCGCCATGTTCCCAGGCCCGGCGGAGGATACTTTCTTTTTGAGTGTAGCGGTGTAATCTGCATACAACATCTCGTGGTCTGTTCGGGTCTTCTGACCTGGGGCCAAGAGCTCTGTGCACCCTGTCTAGCTCGATAGTAAGATCAGGGTCATCCAACACGGTGTGGAATATCTCTTTCACTGTTCTCCAGATCTGTTTCTTCTGGGATCCCTCGGAGCCGCAGGTTGTTCCTGAGACTCCGGTCCTCGATATCTTCCAGGTGTAACTGTAAGCCAATGGTGGAATCCCGTTGTTGATCTCTAGCTTGCTCTAGCGCTAATACTCTCCCCTCTAGAGAGGATACCGAGGCTTCACCTGTGGTCATACAGTCTGCTAGGGTAGAGACTTCTCCCCGTACCTCTTGCATGTCGCGTCGGTGGGTTTCCTCTAATCTGAGGATGAGCGCCTCAATGTCTGCTCTGGTAGGGAGAGCCTGAAGTAGAGTGCGGATGTCTTGGTCAAGCATGATGGGTTCAAGAGGTTGTGGGGATGCCATCGTGTCCCGTTGAGATCCTCCGCTTGTACCAGGGGAGTTGTCGGTGGCAGCACGGAAGCTAGAAGAGACGTATTGACCGCTCCATCTGGAGGCCTTCTGCTTCTCCCCTCGTGGGAGGCCTCGTGGCGCTGTTACTGTGGCTCCGGGAGACGGGCCCTGTAGCTGCTTGAAATAGTGACGGATCTCTCCTGGGCTTCTGCCAACAGGTGTCCCCCGAGTAGTTGCTCTTGTCCTGTGCCTTTTGGTTGGTTGCATGCCTCTGGCAAAGTGTGTTTAGCCGGAATTTTCGGGACAAGGCCGGGAGCTAAAAAAAAAAGCAGCTTCACTCAGCCATGTCCGGGCCACGCCCCCAGCACTCACTCTTAACCACTTGAGCCCCGGACCATTATGCTGCCTAAGGACCAGAGGTCTTTTTCCAATTTGGCACTGCGTCGCTTTAACTGCTAATTGCGCGGTCATGCAATGCTGTACCCAAACAAAATTTGCATCCTTTTCTTCCCACAAATAGAGCTTTCTTTTGATGGTATTTGATCACCTCTGCGGTTTTTATTTTTTGCGCTATAAACGGAAAAAGACCGAAAATTTTGAAAAAAAATGATATTTTCTACTTTTTGTTATAAAAAAAATCCAATAAACTCAATTTTAGTCATACATTTAGGCCAAAATGTATTCGGCCACATGTCTTTGGTAAAAAAAATGTCAATAAGCGTATATTTATTGGTTTGCGCAAAAGTTATAGCGTCTACAAACTAGGGTACATTTTCTGTAATTTACACAGCTTTTAGTTTATGACTGCCTATGTCATTTCTTGAGGTGCTAAAATGGCAGGGCAGTACAAACCCCCCCCCCCCAAATGACCCCATTTTGGAAAGTAGACACCCCAAGGAAATTGCTGAGAGGCATGTTGAACCCATTGAATATTTATTTTTTTTGTCCCAAGTGTTTGAATAATGACAAAAAAAAAAAAAAAAAATATTTACAAAAAGTTGTCACTAAATGATATATTGCTCACACAGGCCATGGGCCTATGTGGAATTGCACCCTAAAATACATTCAGCTGCTTCTCCTGAGTACGGAGATACCACATGTGTGGGACTTTTTGGGAGCCTAGCCGTGTACGGGACCCCGAAAACCAATCACCGCCTTCAGGATTTCTAAGGGTGTAAATTTTTGATTTCACTCTTCACTGCCTATCACAGTTTCGGAGGCCATGGAATGCCCAGGTGGCACAAACCCCCCCCCAATGACCCCATTTTGGAAAGTAGACACCCCAAGCTATTTGCTGAGAGGCATATTGAGTCCATGGAATATTTTATATTTTGACACAAGTTGCGGGAAAGTGACACTTTTTTTTTTTTTTTTTTTGCACAAAGTTGTCACTAAATGATATATTGCTCACACAGGCCATGGGCATATGTGGAATTGCACCCCAAAATACATTCTGCTGCTTCTCCTGAGTATGGGGATATCACATGTGTGGGACTTTTTGGGAGCCTAGCCGCGTACGGGGCCCCGAAAACCAATCACTGCCTTCAGCGTTTTTAAGGGCGTGAATTTTTGATTTCACTCTTCACTGCCTATCACCGTTTCGGAGGCCATGGAATGCCCAGGTGGCACAAAAATCCCCCAAATGACCCCATTTTGGAAAGTAGACACCCCAAGCTATTTGCTGAGAGGCATGGTGAGTATTTTGCAGCTCTCATTTGTTTTTGAAAATGAAGAAAGACAAGAAAAAACTTTTTTTTTTCTTTTTTCAATTTTCAAAACTTTGTGACAAAAAGTGAGGTCTGCAAAATACTCACTATACCTCTCAGCAAATAGCTTGGGGTGTCTACTTTCCAAAATGGGGTCATTTGGGGGGATTTTGTGCCACCTGGGCATTCCATGGCCTCCGAAACTGTGATAGGCAGTGAAGAGTGAAATCAAAAATTCACGCCCTTAGAAAGCCTAAAGACGGTGCTTGGTTTTCGGGGTCCCGTGCGCGGCTAGGCTCCCAAAAAGTCTCACACATGTGGTATCCCCGTACTCAGGAGAAGCAGCAGAATGTATTTTGGGGTGTAATTTCACATATTCCCATGGCATGTTTGAGCAATATATCATTTAGTGACAACTTTGTGCAAAAAAAAAAAAAAAAATGTGTCTCTTTCCCGCAACTTGTGTCGCAATATAAAATATTCCATGGACTCGACATGCCTCTCAGCAAATAGCTTGGGGTGTCTACTTTCCAAAATGGGGTCATTTGGGGGGGGTTTGAACTGTCCTGGCATTTTATGCACAACATTTAGAAGCTTATGTCACACATAACCCACTCTTTTAACCACTTGAAGACAAAGCCCTTTCTGACACTTTTTGATTACATGAAAAAGTTATTTTTTTTTGCAAGAAAATTACTTTGAACCCCCAAACATTATATATTTTTTTTTAAAGCAAATGCCCTACAGATTAAAATGGTGGGTGTTTCATTTTTTTTTTTTTCACACAGTATTTGCGCAGCGATTTTTCAAATGCATTTTTTGGGGAAAAAACACACTTTTTTTAAATTTTAATGCACTAAAACACACTATATTGCCCAAATGTTTGATGAAATAAAAAAGATGATCTTAGGCTGAGTACATGGATACCAAACATGACATGCTTTACAATTGCGCACAAACGTGCAGTGGCAACAAAATAAATACATTTTTAAAAGCCTTTAAAAGCCTTTACAGGTTACCACTTTAGATTTACAGAGGAGGTCTACTGCTAAAATTACTGCACTCGATCTGACCTTCGCGGTGATACCTCACATGCATGGTACAATTGCTGTTTACGTTTGACGACAGATCGCCGCTTGCGTTCGCCTTGGCGCAAGAGCAGGGGGCGACAGGGGTGCTTTTTTTTTTTTTTCTTTATTATTTTTTTGCTTTTTTATCTTATTTTTAAACTGTTCCTTTCATTTTTTTTTTTTTTTTTTTTTTTTTAATCATTTTTATTGTTATCTCGGGGAATGTAAATATCCCCTATGATAGCAATAGGTAGTGACAGGTACTCTTTTTTGAAAAAATTGGGGTCTATTAGACCCTAGATCTCTCCTCTGCCCTCAAAGCATCTGACCACACCAAGATCGGTGTGATAAAATGCTTCCCCAATTTCCCAATGGCGCTATTTACATCCGGCGAAATCTAAGTCATAAAATGTTAGTAGCTTCCGGTTTCTTAGGCCATAGAGATGTTTGGAGCCACTCTGATCAGCTCTATGGTCAGCTGGCTGAATCACCGGCTGCATTCTCAGGTTCCCTGTTGAGACAGGAGAGCCAGAGAAAAACACGGAAGACGGTGGGGGGGGGGGGGGGGGCATTCCCTCCCACGGCTTGTAAAGGCAGTCTAGAGGCTAATTAGCCGCTAGGATTGCTTTTACATGAAAGCCGACCGCTGGCTGAAAAGAATGATACCGAGGTGATACCTAAACCTGCAGGCATCATTCTGGTATAACCACTCAAAGTCGTGAATGGCGTACCTGAAGACAAAAAAATGGTTAACAATAAAGCACAGTAAACGGTAAAGTATAAAAAATTGCATACCTGAAAAACAAACATGATAAAACATAATAACAATAAAACATTGCAGAATAGAATACAGTAAAAAAGAGGAGAGAGAGAGAACAATTTTTTTTTTATTTTATATATATTTTTTTTTTTACACTTTTTTTGTAACTAACTTTTATAACTGTAACCGGTTCCAGGTTCGGGTCTCTCAAAATGCGATGGCATCTTGGGAGACCCTGTAAAAGTGTGCCTAGTCTGTGCAGTGCTGTACCCTACGCTAATACTCAACTAGTGCATGGTAGTGTTCAAAACATTCACCAATGCAAAGACCAGGATTGTCAGGACAATAATAGCGGGTGTCACGCCTATATCCGCGCTTGCTGCAGACACGACATCTTTTTTGGGGGGGTTCGTTGGGTAGGGGTACTCGGGAGGACATAAAAATGCCTCTCATGCCGCCGACTGCATTTGGTTGGGGATGTGAATGGGGGAAGTACGGGCGCTGCAGAAGTGGTGGGTTCCCAATTAGTAGGATTGGCGAATGCAGCAGGAAGGGCATTATGGGCACGACGGGCCTGTGTTTGTCTTTTTGGTGGCAGCGGGACACTACTTGTGCTTGCCACCTCACCAGCTTGAACTGCACTTATGGGACTCGCCACGTCACCAAGTGTTACTGCAGTGCTGGTTTGACTACGACCGGGGTGTACTAGGCCGCTGGTGCTTGCCAGTTCAATAAAAAGCTTCCAAAAAAACTGTTAGCGATCGCAGGGATCAGGCCTGACTCTGCGAACGCTGCAGTTATGTACTTAGTGTTTTGTAAGTGACAGTGATCGATCGATACTGCACTTGGGTGGGCTGTGCTGGACCGAGCGGAGGGGCAAAACGCAGGTGCTAGCAGGTATCTGGGCTGATCAGAAAAATGATCGCTTAGTGACACTGGCGACAGGGGGTGATCAAGGGGTTAAAACTTTATTAGGGGGGGTTAGGGGGGTATCCTAGACCTAAAGGGGGGTAATACTCACTGTCCCAACACTGTAACTGTCACAAACTGACACCATTGCCGTAATCAGAAAAAAAAAAAAACTGCTGGTGTCAGTTTGTGACAGGGAGGGGGGGGGGGGTGATTGGGGGGGGGGGATCGGGGTGTTTTGTGTGCCTGGCATGTTCTACTGTGTGTGTAGTGTTGTGCACTCACAGTTAAGTCTTCTCTCCTCGGCGCTGCAACGGAAAATACCGAGCCGAGGAGAGATGACATAATTTCCTTTGCTGCTGTTTAGCATACAGCAGCAAAGGAAGTGATCTGATTGGCCGGCGGCGATCGCGAGGGGGGGGCCACGAACGGATGGCCTCCCCCTCACCTCCGATCGCCGGGGGACAAAACAGGACCGCCTCGGGCACCGGGGGGGGGGTCCGATTGGACCCCCCACCCGCGGGAGGCAAATCACGTATATGTACGTGATTTTGCCTGCCCGTGCCGCCTTGCCGACGTACATCGGCGTGAGGCGGTCCTTAAGTGGTTAAGCCCCATACACACTATTAGATTTTCTGCAGTTTTTTCTTCAGATTTACCAAAACCATGTAGTGCAAGGGCCTGCCTGATTGCATACAAATTGAAATGCTTGAGGTTTGACCTCATATTATATTGTTTTGGTAACTCTGAAGACCACAATCTGCAGAAAATCTAATAGTGTGTATGGGGTCCTAGACACGCTGAGTAGTGCTGAGGAGTGCAGAGAAGGCAAGTAGTGTAATGTATTTTTAAAAATATAACACAATGCAAGCAGTGGAAAAAGGGAATGGGATAAACAAGATAGATAAAGATACATACATATTGTGTGTGTGTGTGTGTGTGTGTGTTTGTGCGCGCGCGTGTATATACAGTTGTGCTCATAAATTTACATACACTGGCAGAATTTATGATTTCTTGGCCATTTTTCAGAGAATATGAATGATGATACAAAAACTTTTCTTTCACTCATGGTTCGTGTTTGGCTGAAGCCATTTATTATCAATCAACTGTGTTTACTCTTTTTAAATCATAATCACAACAGAAACTACCCAAATGACCCTGATCAAAAGTTTGCATATCCCCGTTCTTAATACCCTGTATTGCCCCCTTTAACATCAATGACAGCTTGAAGTCTTTTGTGGTATTTGTGGATGAGGCTCTTTATCCTCTCAGATGGTAAAGCTGCCCATTCCTCTTGGCAAAAAGCCTCCAATTCCTGTAAATTCTTGGGCTGTCTTTGTCTTGCATGAACTGCATGTTTGAGATCTCCCCAGAGTGGCTCAATGATATTGAGGTCAGGAGACTGAGATGGCCACTCCAGAACATTCACTTTATTCTGCTGTAGCCAATGACAGGTCGGCTTGGCCTTGTGTTTTGGATCATTGTCATGTTGGACTGTCCAAGAACGTCCCATGCGCAGCTTCCTGGCTGATAAATGCAAATGTTCCTCCAGTATTTTTTAATAACATACTGCATTCATCTTGCCATCAATTTTGACAAAATTTCCTGTGCCTTTTGTAGCTCACACATCCCCAAAACATCAGCGATCCACCTCTGTGTTTCACAGTAGGAATGGTGTACCTTTCATCACAGGCCTTGTTGACTCCTCTCCAAATGTAGTGTTTATGGTTGTGGCCAAAAAGCTAAATTTTTTTGGTCTTATCACGCCGAATGACTTTGTGCCAGAAGGTTTGAGGCTTATTTCTGTGCTGTTTGGCGTATTGTAAGCGGGAAACTTTGTGGCATTTGTGTAGTAATGGCTTTCTTCAACCATGCAGCCCACCTTTCTTCAAGTGCCTCCTTATTGTGCATCTGGAAACAGCCACACAACATGTTTTCAGAGAGTCCTGTATTTCACCTGAAGTTATTTTTGGGTTTTTCTTTGAATCCCGAACAATTTTATTGGCAGTTGTGAAATTATAGTTGATCTAATCCTTTCTAATCCCTTCCCTAATTTTCCATTTCTTGGTTAGAGTTTGAACACTGCTGATTGGCATTCTCAATTCCTTGGATATCTTTTTATATCCCTTTCCTGTTTTATACAGTTCAACTACATTTTCCCACAGATCCTTTGACAATTCTTTTGCTTTCCCCATGACTCAGAATCCAGAAATGTCAGTGCAGCACTGCATGAAAGATGCACGGGTCTGTTAGGAGTCCAGAAACTCATTGACCTTTTTATATATATACACACACACACACACACACACACACACACACACACACACACACACACACACACACACACACACACACACACACACACTACAAGCAAACAGATCACAGGTGAGGATGGTTACCTTTAATAGCCATTCAAACCCCTTTGTGTCCACTTGTGTACATGTTATCCGGCCAAAATCACCAGGTTACGTAAACATTTGATCAGGGTCATTTGGGTAGCTTCTGTTGTGATTATGTTTTAAAAAGAGTAAATACAGTTGATTGATAATAAATGGATTCAGCCAAACACTAACCATGAGTGAAAGAAAAGTTTTTGTGTTATCATTCATATTCTCTGAAAAATGGCCAAGAAATCATAAATTCTGCCAGGGTATGTAAACTTATGAGCAAAAGTGTGTGTATGATTGATGGATATAGAGATAGAGATTATCTATCAGTCAATCTCAAACTTTTAATGGCATCCCAGTCTTATGCCCCGTACACACGGTCGGATATTCCGATGGAAAATGTCCGATCGGAGCGTGTTGTCGGAAATTCCGACCGTGTGTGGGCTCCATCGGATATTTTCCATCGGACTTTCCGACACACAAAGTTTGAGAGCAGGCTATAAAATTTTCCGACAACAAAATCCGTTGTCGGAAATTCCGATCGTGTGTACACAAATCCGACGGACAAAGTGCCACGCATGCTCAGAATAAATAAAGAGATGAAAGCTATTGGCCACTGCCCCGTTTATAGTCCCGACGTACGTGTTTTACGTCACCGCGTTTAGAACGATCGGAAATTCCGACAACTTTGTGTGACCGTGTGTATGCAAGGCAAGTTTGAGCCAACATCCATCGGAAAAAATCCTAGGATTTTGTTGTCGGAATGTCCGAACAAAGTCCGACCATGTGTACGGGGCATTAGTCCGTAGGGTTCAATATTGAGTTATTGAGTTGGCCCGCCCTTTACAGCTATGACCACTTTTAACTCTTCTGGGAAGACTGTCCACAAGGTTTAGGAGTGTGTTTATGGGAATGTTTGACCATTCTTCCAGAAGCCCATTTGTGAGGTCAGGCACTGATGTTGGACGAGAAAACTTGTCTCGCAGTCTCTGTACTAATTCATCCCAAAGGTGTTCTATGAGGTTGAAGTCCGGACTCTGTGCAGGCCAGTCAAGTTCTTCCACCCCAAACTCGCTCATCCATGTCTTTATGGACCTTGCTTTGTGCACCGATGAGCAGTCATGTTGGAACAGGAAGGGGCCATCCCCAAACTGTTTCCACAAAGTTGGGAGCATGAAATTGTCCAAAATGTCTTGGTATGCTGACACCTTAAGAAATCCCTTCACTGGAACTAAGGGGCCAAGCCCAACCTCTGAAAAACAACCCCACACCATAATCCCCTCTCCACCAAATCATTTGGACCAGTGCTCAAAACAAGGTCCATAAAGACATGGATGAGCGAGTTTGGAGTGGAGGAACATGACTGGCCTGCACAGAGTCCTGACCTCAACCTGATAGAACACCTTTGGGATGAATTTGAGTGGAGACTGCGAGCCAGGCCTTCTTGTCCAACATCAGTGCCTGACCTCACAAATGCACTTCTGGAAGAATGATCAAACATTCCCATAGACACAGTCCTAAACCTTGTGGACAGCCGTCTCAGAAAAGTTGAAGCTGTTATAGCTGAAAAGGGTGGGCCAACTCAATATTGAACCCTATGGAAAAAGACTGGGATGCCATTAAAGTTCACAAAAACATTCTTAGTCCCACCCCTCTTATCCCTTCAAGCCTCAAGAAAAGTTGAAATTTATATAACTTCAGTTGCCTTATCTGTGGATCTCCTAATTTTGACAATATGTTTTCACTAAAGCAAATTTGCTTATGAATTTTTTTCATCACGTGCCCAATTTAGAGTTCGCAGGTTTGTGATGTCTACTTTAAAATATGCTCATTTGTTAACAAAAATCTATGGGGAATAACATGTTATTTCTTTCAGAAAATATAAAATTACTTGCAGAAAAAGATTTTATCACTCAAATGGATTTTCTGCTTTTATAGTGTCAGACATTGAGCCGCTCCCCTGTGTTTTAACTTGCAGAATTCTAGGCACTGATGTTTTCTGTAGACTATACCCATTTTGAATTGAGGTGTTTTCTGTTTTCTTTTTTTTTCTTTTTTTTTTTTTTTTATTATTTTTCACTGTTTCCAAAGCTGAAATGTTTATTTTGGTAATAATTGACCATGAATGTGTCTGGTACTCGCAACTTAACTGTGATGTCCTATTATGTAGAGCAGGGTGTAAGAATAGCATGAACCACTCAAAGGAAGGACTTCTGCATGAAACTCCAAGACGCTGCAGATACTCACACCAATTTGACAACAGAGTCTACACTTGTAAGGTAAGCAAAGGAGAGATGAGGAAATGATAACCCATTAAAAAAAAATCATGTGGTTATTGGTGTCCTAAAATTAAGAGGACAGGTGATGGTGTTGGACCCCTTTCACACTGGGGAGGGTTTCAGGCGCTTTAGCGCTAGAAATTGCCTCTGCTAAGCGCCTGAAAACCGCCTCCCATTCATTCCAGTGTTACTTTTCACACTCGGGTGGTGCGCTTGCGGGACGTTATGAAAAGTCCTGCAAGCAGCATCTTTGGGGCAGGTTGAGAGTGCTGTATTTAGCTCTCCCAAAATGCCGTGCCCATTAGAATGAATAAGCAGCGCCGCAAAATGTGAGTTTTTTAACCCCCCCCCCCCTTTTTTTGTGGTGCGGGGGTGGGGTTAAAAGTGCCCCGCTAGCTGCTTAAACAGCACTAGAGCTCTACTAAGATGAGCGTCGCTTTACCACTAACGGCCGATGCTTTCAGCAAAAAAGCAGTCTTGGTAATAGAAGGTAATTTATACCCAAACAGGTGATTGAATTGGTAAACAGCCAAACTAGCCTGATTTTTTTTTTTTTTTTTTACTGTACAGTAAATAAGTATAGTAAAAGATAGGTAATTAACTGTATGCTTTCCAGTTCTGGGCACCAGTACTCAAGAAGGATGTGCTGGAACTGGAGAGAGTCCAGAGAAGGGCAACAAAACTAATAAAGGGTCTGGAGGACATTAGTTATGAGGAAAGGTTGCAAGCACTGAACTTGTTCTCTCTGGAGAAGAGACGCTTGAGAGGGTATATGATTTCAATGTACAAATACCGTACTGGTGACCCTACAATAGGGATAAAACTTTTCCGTGTAAGGGAATTTAATAAGACACACGGCCATTCACTAAAATGAGAAGAAAAGCGATTTAACCTTGAAACTGCATAGAGGGTTCTTTACTGTACGAGCGGTAAGGATATGGAATTCCCTTCCACAGGCGGTAGTTTCAGCGGGGAGCAGCGATAATTTCAAAAAACTATTAGATAAGCACCTGAACGACCACAACATACAGGGATATACATACTGACATAAAATCACACACATAAGTTGGACTTGTGTCTTTTTTCAACCTCGCCAACTCCCTTCTTTTTTTTGTTTTTTTGTTTTTTTTGTTTTTTTTTTTTTCTTTTAGGCTTGTTATGAAAGTGGACGGGAAGTGAATGTGATACCCAAAACCTCTGCATCTACTGACTCCCCATGGCTAGGGCTTGCCAAGTATGCTTGGTCTGGGTAAGTGTTTGTATCCAGTGTCTAATTTTAACACACATTGGTTTGGCTATTGGTTTAGTAAGTCTTATAAACTACAGAGCTGTCCCTTTCTGCTTGTAGGTATGTGATAGAGTGCCCGAATTGTGGAGTGATCTATCGCAGCCGCCAGTACTGGTTTGGAAATCAGGACCCTGTGGATACTATTGTGCGCACTGAAATACAGCATGTG